>NC_057800.1:72784586-72997088 GCF_018294505.1 Triticum aestivum
ACTCGGAGTGGTTTTTTAACTTAGGCGAGTACGGGGTCGCAGCTAAGCCCCCGAGTGAGAGAGTTGCTCTTCACTCGGAGTCTTTTTGAAACTTAGGCGAATTGGATTCGTGGCTAAGCCCCCGAGTGGGAGTATTGCTCTCCACTCGGAGTGGGTTTTTAACTTAGGCGAGTACGGGGTCATAGCTAAGCCCCCAAGTGGGAGGGTTGCTCTCCACTCGGAGTGGGTTTTTAACTTAGGCGAGTACGGGGTCGCAGCTAAGCCCCCGAGTGAGAGGGTTGCTCTTCACTCGGAGTGTTTTTGAAACTTAGGTGAATCGGATTCGCGGCTAAGCCACCCACTAGGGGATTTGAACACATGTGTTTACGGGATAACAATCATTAAGATACTGCAAAAATCTTGTCTTCGATAAGCAAACTAAAGGATTCTTATTACAACTCATTGATCCGAGTGTTTAGGTATAGAAACGGCGGAGCAGGTCCGTATTCCACGAGTGTGGCTCGTCTTCTTTCTTGGCCACGTTGTAGAGGTGATACGCCCCGTTGTGGATCACTTTGGTGATGATGAAGGGACCTTCCCAGGCCGGAGTGAGCTTGTGAGGTCGTTTTTGATGCACTCAGAACACAAGGTCTCCTTCTTGGAATGCTCGACCTCTGACATTACAGGCATGGAGTCGACACAAGTCTTGTTGGTAGATGGTCGATCGGATCAGAGCCATTTCACATTCTTCTTCCAAGAGATCAACTGCATCTTGGCGTGCATGTTCAGCTTAAGCTTTTGAGAAAAGTTCCACTCGAGGAGCGTTATGCAGCAAGTCACTCGGAAGCACATCTTCAGCGCCATACACCATGAAGAAAGGGGTTCGGTCAGTCGACCAGTTTGGAGTTGTTCTCAGTCCCCATAAGACAGATGGCAATTCAGTCACCCAGGCTCCAAGAGCATGCTTGAGATCACGCATCAGTCGGGGTTTCATCCCTTGAAGGATCAAAACATTCGCCCTTTTTGCCTGCCCATTCGACTGGGGGTGCGCAACATATGTGTAATCGACCCGAGTACCTTGGGAAGCATGGAATGCTCTAAACTCATCGGAATCAAAGTTGGAGCCATTATCTGTGATAATACTGTGAGGGACTCCATATCTGAATATCAGCTCTCTGATGAAACTGATGGCAGTGCTTGAATCAAGATTCTTGATAGGCTTGGCCTCGATCCATTTGGTGAATTTGTCGGCTGCCACAAGCAAATGAGTGAAACCACTTCTGTTGGTCTTGAAGGGCCCAACCATATCCAACCCCCAAACAGCAAATGGCCAGACGAGTGGAATAGTCTTCAAGGCAGATGCAGGCTTGTGAGACATGTTTGAGTAGAACTGGCAGCCTTCGCACTTGTCGACTATATATTTTGCCATCTCATTTGCACGCGGCCAGTAGAATCCCGCTCAGTATGCTTTGGCTACGATGGTCCGAGAGGACGCATTGTGACCATAGGTTCCCGAGTGGATATCATTGAGAATCATTCGACCTTCTTCTGGTGTGATACATCGCTAAGCGACTACAGTAACACTCTCTCTGTAAAGTTGTCCACCTATCACTGTAAAGGCCTTCGATCGACAAACAATCTGATGGGCCTCATCTTCATCCTCCGAAAGCTCCTTTCTGAGCAGATACACAATATATGGTACTATCCAATCGGGGGTGATTACCAAAACTTCCATAATTAGGTCGACCATGATGGGACTTCAATCTCAGTCGGATCGGTTGAACTTTTCGGTTGCGGGGGCTCCTCTGTGAAAGGATCCTCTTGGACTGATGGGGTATGAAGATGCTCCAAGATCACATTGGTGGGTATAGGCTTCTGAGTGGAACCTAACTTCGCCAGATCATCAGCTGCTTGATTCTTGATTCGGGGTATGTGGTGAAGCTCTAACCCCTCAAACTTCTTTTCCAACTTTCTTATTGCATTGCAATAACCGGTCATAGCTGGGCTCCTGATATCCCACTCCTTCATCACTTGATTGACCACTAAATCTGAGTCGCCGTAGACCATCAGGTGTCGGACGCCGAGTGAGATGGCCATACGCAACCCATACAGAAGTGCCTCATATTCAGCTTCATTCTTGGAAGAATTAAAGTGAATCTGAAGAACATAACTGAGCTTGTCACCTCTGGGAGATACCAGAACTACACCAGCAGCAGAACCGTTCAGCATCTTGGACCCATCAAAGAACATAGTCCAATGCTTCGAGTGAATCTGAGCCGGTTGTTGTTGTTCAATCCACTCGGCGAGGAAATCTGCTATTGCTTGGGACTTGATTGCTTTCTTTGCCTCGAACTTGATATCTAACGGAAGGAGTTCAATCGCCCACTTTGCCACTCGACCAGTTGCATCCCTATTGTTCAGAATTTCTGATAATGGAGCGTCGTTGACAACTGAAATCGAGTGGCCTGAAAAGTAGTGTGCAACTTTCTTCGTAGTTAAGTAAGTTCCATAAACAAGCTTCTGATAATGTGGATATCTCTGCTTGGACGGAGTCAAGACTTCAGAACTATAATACACTGGGCGCTGAACTTTGTAGGCTTTGCCTTCTTCTTCCCGCTCGACCTTGAGCACTGTGCTGACAACTTGTCCAATGGCTGCAATGTACAGTAGTAGAGGCTCTTTGCTGACTGGGGCAGCAAGCACCGGCTAGGTGGAAAGCAGGGCTTTGAGCTCTACAAATGCTGCTTCGGCTTCAGGAGTCCACTCGAATTTGTCAGACTTCTTCATCAATCGGTAAAGAGGCAGTGCCTTTTCACCGAGACGTGAGATGAATCTACTCAGGGCAGCCAACAACCAGTAAGCTTCTGAACATCGTGCACATGCACGGGACTTTTCATTCGGATGATTGCACCAACCTTTTCTGGGTTTGCATCGATCCCTCATTCGGAAACGAGGAAACCGAGTAACTTCCCACCTGGGACTCCGAATGTGCACTTTGACGGGTTAAGATTGATATCATATCTTCTCAAGTTGGCAAAGGTTTCAGCGAGGTCAGTCAGTAGGTCAGAACCTTTACGTGACTTGACCATGATGTCATCCATGTATGCTACCACATTCCGACTGATTTGAGTGAGCAAACACTTCTGAATCATGCGCATGAGTGTAGCGCCGGCATTCTTGAGACCAAAAGGCATGGTAACATAGCAAAAACACCTGAATGGGGTGATGAAGGCCGTTTTTATTTCGTTGGGTCCATACAGTCGGATCTGATGGTACCCGGAATACGCATCCAAAAAGGATAAACGATCACACCCCACAATTGAGTCGACAATTTGGTCGATTCAAGGGAGAAGGAAATGATCTTTGAGGCAGGCCCGATTGATGTGTTTGAAATCGATGCACATACGAAGTGAATCATCCTTCTTTGGAACCATGACAACATTGGCGAGCCACTCGGAGTGGTATATCTCTCGGATGAACTCAACTGCCAGAAGCCGAGCCACTTCCTTAACAATGGCCTTCCTTTTCTCCATGGCGGACCGATGGAGATACTCTTTGATAGGTTTTACTTTTGGGTCGACTCGCAAACGGTGCTCAGCTAGTCCCCTGGGTACACCCGACATGTCAGATGGTTTCCATGTGAAGATGTCCTAGTTCTCATGGAGGAACTGGATGAGCGCTTCTTCCTATTTGTTGTCGAGTGTCGTCAAGATGTGAGTCGGAGCAGCATTGGGATCGGTCGGATGAATATGGACGGGCTTTGTTTCACCGGCCGACTGAAATGCGGACTCTGAAGCTGGCTTCTTAGCTCCCAACAAATCACTTGGATTTGCACTTTTCTTGTACTCTTCCATTTCTACTGCTGCCATCTGTTCATCAGCAATTTTTAAGCCCTTCTGGAGGCACTCTTCTGCCCTTTGTCGATTCCCTATGACTGTGATCACGCCCCTCGGGCCAGGCATCTTCAATTTGAGGTATACGTAACATGGTCGAGCCATGAAACGAACATATGCAGTCCTGCCTAGAATGGCATGATATGCACTGTGGAAATCTACCACCTCAAACGTCAACTTTTCCTTACACTAATTCTTGGAATCACCAAAAACCACATCAAGAGTAATCTGACCAAGTGAATCGGCTTTCTTTCCAGGGATGACTCCGTGGAATCTCATGTTGCTCTCGCTGAGCTTGGACATCGGAATGCACATCCCTCGGAGGGTCTCAGCGTATATAATGTTCAAACCACTGCCGCCATCCATCAGAACCTTGGTCAGTCAGGTGCCCCCAACGACTGGGTCGACCACCAACACTTGCCGCCCGGGGGTAGCAAAGCGTTGGGTGATCGGACTGGTCGAATGTGATGGGAGTCTTCGACCACTTTAAATATGTTGTAGTTGCCGGAGCAACCATGTTCACTTCCCGATTGATAACTTTAAGTCCACTTTTGCTCTCGACGTCGGCAAAAATCACTAAAGTGGCATTGACATTGGGATAACCTTCATCTTCCTCTTTGTCCTCTTCCTCATCAGATTCTTTCTCTTTTTCACTGGGCTGACCCTCTCGGAAGCTCTGAATCAGGAGTCGACATTGTCGAGTGGTATGATTGGGCAGAATCAAGTTACCCTCTGCATTTGTTTTGGTGTGTATGTGGCACGGTAAATCAAGCACGTCATTTCCCACCCGATCTTTCACTTTCTTGGGGATCCAAGGGCCCTTAGGCTTTCCTTTGAACTTTCCTTGGTTCACAACTGCGGCCTCACCAGGACTTGCGGGTTCAGCTTTGCGCTTCTGCTTCCGACTGGAATTCCCTCCTCCGGTGTCCTGGGCGACTGGTTTGTTCTTACCACTGCGGACTCGGTCTTCTTCCTCGCCGTTAGCGTATTAAGTGGCTATTTCCATCATCCGGGTAAGGGTCATGTCTCCTATCCGACCGAACTTCAGGTTAAGCTCTCTGTACCGAACACCTTCTTTGAAGGCGCAAACTGCCTGGTGTTGCGACACATTCTCCACCTTATGATGAAGGATGGTACATCTCTAGATGTAGTCTCTCAGTTTCATTCGGTTTCTGGACGCAATGCTGCAGCTCAGTCAGCCCAGCGGGTCGTTTGCAAGTGCCCTCGAACGTTCTGAGAAACACTCGGGCCAACTCCTCCCAACTGAAAATACTTCCAGGGGCCAACTGGTTCAACCAAGCTCTGGCTGAGCCTTCCAGCATCAAGGGGAGGTGCTTCATGGCTACATCATCGTTGCCGCCGCCAATCTGCACAGCCACTTGGTAATCCTCTAGCCAAGTTTCAGGCTTCGACTCACCGGTGAACTTGCTCACTCCCGTCGCCAACCTGAAGTTGGGCGGAATCTCAGCAGCTCTATGGCTGTGCTGAAACATTCAGGCCCAGACACGTGAACTCTGCCACCACTCGGGTGATGCCTATCTTGTCCTTCTCTGTGAGCCCGGTTCTTGTCGACCAGACCTTGCACAAGAATTGGTCTCGCATCAAACCCGGGCTCTCTTGGGTTGACTGGGATCCTTCGCTCATCGCCTTACGGGGTCTGTCATCATACTGTCGGGGCACATATGATCTGCCCCTCGGAGGGGGCGTTGGCACTCGACGGCGGTCATCGCGGCCGAGCCGATGATCATACTGCTCGTGGTTCCGACCCAGGTATTGCTCTTGGCGGTGCCCACGACCCTCATGCCGCGGAGGTGATCTTGGGTTGTGAGCTGACTCGAGTGTGTCCGCCACCACGGACCTGCTGTGGATCCTGTTGCACGACTGAGAAACGACTGTATTTTGCTCACCTGCTGCCCAGAGTAGCGCTCGGATCTGCATCAAACCTCTTTCGGCCTCTTATTGGGACGGCTGAATCGACTCTGCTATACGGGTTGCAGCTGTAAGTTTCAGAATCGGAGTGCAATATACCTGGGGCTCAGGCGGAGACAACTGTCATTATCATCAACTGGATTCGGGGATCAATCGACGGGCATGCTCATCAAGTGAATGCTGAAGGTTCTCCAGACGTGCACGCTCGGCCAAGGTGGCTAGGCGCGCGGTCTCCAAGGCCCGAGCCTGGGAAGTCTCCCCCACGATGGGGGTCTGGAGCGCCTCCACATCGCGGCGGTGCAACTCATCCCTTTGCTCCGAAGTGAGGGCTTGGGGTTCATACTCATCGTGAGCATACGACGCACCATCGTCGCTGCCACCGCTACGACGGTATCTAGGCGGGCTACGACGGGAGTCGACCATAAGGACCTCCGCCGCAGGGTCGCTGCTTCCGCACTCGGAAAGAGTGTCTACGGAGCCAGTCGAGTGGACCATAGAGGGGTTCGTCGGGCTCGATTGCCGCAACTTGGAGGGTGGTAGATTGGCGGGCCACCGCATGTTTCACCCACCACCGAAGCCGCGATCGACCGGATCGTTTGCGGCGGCGTACAGTCGGAAGGGTGGATGATGCGGAAGCCGACCGATACTGGGTCGACGGCTGCCGCAGGAGGACGCTGCAGGCACTCGCACGAAAGTGCGCCGCCCCATGCATGGGAAGGGCCTCGACGTCGAGGGGGGCCTCTTGGAGCCAAGCGGAGTCGTCGGCGATGAAAACGAGCGCGTCGAGTCGGATCTCGTGGCCCATAGCCAGACCACCACCGGAAACCATGATGATGAAGATCGGAAAATTTGCAACCTCGCCGAAAGTCGCTAAGACACCTGCCCCACGGTGGGCGCCAACTGTCGTGGGAGTGAGTCTGACAATAGAACAGGGGGTATGTAGGAGGAGGCAAGATCCTAGCTACGGCGATATTGTGCACACAAGGTTTACGAGTTCAGGCCCTTCTCGGAGGAAGTAACAGCCCTACGTCTCGGTGCCCGGAGGCTTGGTCGACTGGATTATGCGTGAGAGTTACAAGGGGTGCGAACCCCTATGCCAAAGGAGGGGGTGGCTTATATAGAGTGCGCCAGGACCCCGGCCATTCCACGTTACACATGGTTCAATGTACATTAAGACAGGGCATTACTGGTAACGCCAGTTATAAAGAGTTATAAATGATCTTTAAGACTACAGAGTGAACGCTTGACCGTTGCCATCCTGAGTGACCTTAGGCCTTCTGTATTCCGAGTGGTTTCTTGTATGGTCGAGTGACTTCATCTTGGTCGAATGGAATTGGGGTTTCCGAGTGAGGTTGGAGGTCGAGTGGATTGCACTCCTTGGTGAACTTAGTCGGTTTCTTCTGTTGTATTTTGAATGACTTTGACTCTAGGGCAGTGTCCTTGGGTAAGGCGTCTAGGTCGGGCATATGACCCTACCCTAGGTACATGTCATCGTCAGGCATAGCAGTAGTGCTTGTTGCCACAAAGAGCTATAGTTACTATAGCAGTAGCGCGTTTTAAAGTCCGCTCTATAGCTACATTCCTTAATAAAAAGAAAAGAAAAAGGAAAATAAATAACTACTTCCTATAGCAGTAGCGTGTTTTGGTAGAAAGCGCTATAGCTAACTTAGCTATAGCACTTTTTTCCTACCAGCGCTACTGCTATTTTGACTTAACCCCGCGCGGGCTCAAAATTTTGCTAAGTCCTTTCTCCCAATTCCCCATCGATCTCCTCCATCGCCGCCTCTCCCTCGCTGCCCCTGCTCCCTCGCCGCTGTCGTTCCCTCGCCGGCCTTTCCCCACCGGAGCCGCGCGCCGTCGCCGCCACAGGAGTCATTCGCCCTCGACGCCCCTGCCTCCCTCGCCGCCACTGCTTCCCTCGTCCGCTCGTTGCCGCTCCTACCTCCCTCACCGCCAATGGAGCGGCGCGCCCTCGCCGCCCCTGCCCCCATCGCCGAGCACCTCCCCACCACCGTCTCTCCCCTCTTTGTAAGCCCCCCACCCCTCCTCTCTCTGCATGTTCTTCCTGCCATGTTTTTTAGTAGTAGTAGTAGATGTTAATTAGTAGTAGGGTTCATAGATAATGTTTTTAGTAGTAGTGGTGGTGGTGGTACTAGTTAACTAGTGCACTAGGGTTAATAGTATAAGTTTTTTAGTTAGGGTAATAATAGATGTTAAGTAGTAGATAATGTAGATGTTAATTAGTTCAATAGGGTTCAGGTTTTGAATTGAGTCTGTCTAACTAGATGTTAATTAGGGCAGTAGTGTTTAGTTTAGAGTAAAATTTAGTTCAGTAGTTAACTAAATATAATTTTTAGGAAAAAATTATATATGCTTAACTAGGGCAGTAGGATTAGGGCTGTAGGGTTTAATTACAAATGTTAGGAAAGTAAGATTTAACTAGATGTTAACTAGGGTAGTAGGATTTAGTTTAGAGGAAAAAAATCAATATAAAAATATAAATTTCTATTAGTGCTGCAAGTCCAGTAGGTTCTTAATTTTTAGTGAATTTTTATTAGGACAAAAATTTAGGATATAATTCGAGTTCTAGGGTTCATAATTTTTATTAGGACAGAAATTGAGTTCTAGGGTTCATAATTCTTATTAGGACATAATTTTTATTAGGACAAAAATATGTAAAGGTTCTAGGTTTCTAGGGTTCATCCATCTATATTTGGTTTTTGAATTGAGTTTGAGAGAGCATGAGATTTGTGTAGATTTTCTTGAAATGTCAAGCACTAGGAGATGCAAATTTGAAGTGGTCATGTTATATGCAAATTCCTCAATAGTGTTTGCTCATGTTTATCTACTGTTGTAGTTGCTCATGTACATGTTCTTAAGTGGTCTTGTTATATGTAACATTGAAGTGGTTTGATTGTGCCCAAGTGGGCCTTTTATTATTTGCAGGGAATGATTCCGAGTGGCCTATTTTTACCGGAATGTTGATTCATTTCCGTTCCGGAAAATTTCAGGCGCTCTATTTGTCCAGTTTGTAGCAAAGGTCGTGTCAAAATTTTTCGTGAATTTCGGCATGACTTGTGCTACAAATTAGGACATATCGAGTGCCCGTCATTTGCCGCAACGGGAATGAATCAACATTCCTGCAAAACATTGGCCTTTTTTATGTCATTATTCATTTTATTAGGTCTAGATTTAATCGTAAGAAACATGGCTAGCAACGATGAAGAACAGGGTTCTGGTGATTGCAACGTCTACGCGGTGGCAGGCGCCTATTTGAACCTTCTCGATGGTACCCGCGCTACTGCTAAGTAGGTATAGCAGTAGCGTGTCAACCAAGACAATGTCGATGATAGCCACTCGGTCATCGCACAGATATAGCTACACATATATTTTTTTCTACGTAGTGTAAGCAAACAATGTGAAACATAAAATGGAAGTTAAGTGAACTATTTTAAGGATGTTTCTTTTGAATGGTGTGAAAGTGATTATGTGTGTATTGCATTTGTATCTGCCCCATACATCTACCAACTATTTAGTAGTCAGTCATTGGCGTTTTCTCAAAAGCTATTCAATCGTTTTCCCGCGTTGATCAACGGGATTGTAAAACTGAGACGCATTCACCTTTCTCGGTTACCATCACGTGCGTAGGTTCACAATGAGCAACATTGAACACATGGCGCAACGAACATTCGTCTACCAGCGAAGATTCTCACGAGAACGTGTGTGAAGTTGTTCACTCTCACCTTCCGCGGTCATCCGTCCTTTCAGTTTCTCCCAGTTCATCTAAGAGCATCTCCATGTCGTCCAGCCACTCCGTTGCCGCGCAGGAATGGAAGAAGGAGGACGACGCCAAAAAGAATGTAACCCATGATGTCTGGTCGGAGAAAGAGACGATCATAGAAGCAGAGGCAATGAAAGCCGAGGAGGAGGAAGAGAAGCACGCCTTCAACCAAGACAATATCGATGATAGCCACTCAGTCATCGCACATGAAGGCAAGGAGCGGGACACCCAAGAAGATCGTGACCCATGGTGTCTGGTCGGACAAAGAGATGATCCTACCGGGGGGCAGATACTAATTAAGGTGGGGGTTTCATTGTTATGGAAGTATCACTTGTTCACCATCTCTCTAACGGAGATTAGCACTCCCCAAGAGTGTGAACTTAGGATTACATCTTTATCTCCATCACTTTCGATTGTCTCTTAACCCTAGCTTTACGTGTTGTTACTACTTGCTTGTGTGTTGCCTTGTGTAGCTTACTAGCTTGTTGTAACACATCATATAGGGTGTATCACCTAGTTGCATATCTAGAGAACTTACATTTCCACACTAGCCTCTAAAATCAATTAAGAAAAATATTAAATTTGGTAGTCACCAATTCACCCCCCCCCCCCCTCTCCAGTCGACATCTACCACATCTTTGACCCTTCAACATCTAAGGTGTCAAATGCACCACCCAAACAAGCCAAGAGGGCCAAGTTGGCGTTGAGATCATCCAAACGAAAGAACTGTCTTCCAAAGAAACCCACTAGATAGAAGCATCATGAGAGAGGGTGTACTGGAGTGTAGAAAATTTCACGAACCTTGGCCCCCGATTAGATTTTTTTTGACCAGTTTGGCCCCGATTAGATGGCCAGGGGAGAAATCCAAGGAGTGGGCAATGGAGTAGGGATCCTCAGAGGGATCCATGGGGTAGGGTAGGAGAGATCAACCTTCAAGGAGGACCCATGGAGATGTTCGGTGGAGTCGCCAAGGTGGGGGAGGTGGGAGCGGAGAGCCATCTTTTTATAGAATTGCATTTAGATACACTTCTATAACTTTCCCTTGGTATCAATCTAGATTATGGAGTACAAAATAAAATGTGTAACAACTTTGTGAAATACTACTCTCTCCGTTCACAAATATACAATGTTCCAACTTTTTTAAATCGGATTTATATGTACATGTTTTAGTGTATTTGTTCACTCATTTCAATCCATATGTAGTCCATATTAAAATATCCAAAACATCTTATATTTGTGAACAGAGGAAGTATTATATATGTTCATTCTATGTTTGTATGTATCCGATGATGAGAAATGATAAATTTCTATCCAATGCACAAAAATGGGGTTTGCAAACGGCAGCAGGGAGAAAAACAATATACAAGGAGCTCATAAGAGCTCACATGGGCATACGGAGAGGAGGGCTTGTGCCCAAATGATGGTACTTTCTGGCATGGGAGTCAGTGATGTTTGTGAGGGAGAGGGAGAGAGGTGAATCCCTGATCTTGCTTCCCACCCAAGGCAGATGGAGCAGTACAACACTTGATGGACCCCAACAGCCAACAGGTCGCATGTAGACAAGCTCAGGGTAGAGGGCATAAAAATAAGCCCGTGTTGCATCGCATAGCAAGCTTGTCGTTGAAGCAGGGCCCATTTGCTGGATCTCAGACATGGGATGGGAAACCATTCGTGGGTCAGTACAGCACGGCTGTCTAATCCTGTTCCGTTCCGTTTGTCGGGTAGGATTAGTGGCGCTAACCATTCCATGGAGGTAATGGTCCTGCGTGACCGGCTTCCACTAGAAGATGATTTTTCTACTAAGAATGGTGTGGCCTAGCTGACATATCTATCGGACCAACTAATATATGGTGCAGCGACCACGGCACATTCCAGCCATTATTTAGGTGAATCAAATACTCCCTCCGTTTCAGTTTACAAGTCCTATGCGTATACCTAAGTTATCAATTTTATCACCCTAGTATAAACTATATAACAGAAAAATTATACCGTTTGAAAGTAGAACATCTGAAGTTTATATTGGTATATTTTTTATAATATATATGATTTGTATTAGGTTGGTCAAATTGACGACATAGAGATACGCGCACGCCCTGTAAACTGAGAGAGAGGGAGTAGGTTATTACTACGAGAGCAGTAGAGTGTGTGTGGCAATGAAGTAAACACGTCGTACTACGCCTTGATATATACGCGGAACAAATTAGCCGTCCATCTAGTCTAGAAAAAAAAAAGCAATGAGCTAAGCATGGGTTCGTTTTCCAAGCTGCACGTACGGCTTATTTACGGTCTGCGTCGGGCAACAGTGGATCCGATCCCAACTTCGACGCCCTTTCCACCATGTAGTTGTCACCTCAGGACTATCAGGCTGACAGCAGATCCGTCCGTCCCCGACAGTAGGTCCCGAGCCCAGCCCTACCTCACGAGGCTGCGAGCAAATCACACCCGATGAGCCCTACGCACGCAGCCGGGGCCCCGGGCCGGATCGTGCTCATCAGTACTGTTGTACGTCGAGGCTACCATTTGTTGCTGCCGTGGGGAGAACCATGGCCCCGCCGGTGGGTTAGGGTCAGAACCGCAGAGCTGCTGCTGGTGCCCTGGACCCAGGTGAGTCCGGGTTAGCTCGATCAGACGATCAGATCGACGTGCCTGTCTCCAGAGTCTCCAGACACCAAGTGGGCGCGACCACGACGCGGCGCGCGTCATCGCTGTCCACGCCCGAGGAAGACGGGATACACACACACGGTGGCGACATTGACAAGGACGGCTTGGCCTTGGTTAGGTACTTCGGTTCAACTACATACCAGGAACGAACAACCCTGGACACCCTCGACCCCGGGCCGGTCAGGTCAAGCCCAGATCGTCTTCGCTTGCGCCTCACTCCACCATCCTCCCCGCCCGCTCCGGGGGCGAAGAAGAGTCCGACCCGACCTTTCTGCCCCTCCGTCCACCCATCTACCTCCGCGTGTGTTGCATTGTGCCTCTCATGGCCAAATCAACCCATTATGACCTGACAACCCATCCCAATGTTGACACGACATCCCGCGGGCCGCGACCGGTAAAATCCCGACCGGTCCTTTCTTGATGCCTGGCACAACACAGGCGAGAGACCCCTCATCGCCACAGTTTGCCTCGCCTCATTGTCATCGCACTGTTGCTAGCACTGATTCAACGAGCAATCTTGACCGAGCAGGTACTGGCAACAGTAACCTTGTCCTCGGGGTTCATAAGTACCATTTCGTGAACTTCCGATTTTGATTAATCCAGGTGAGTTGTTCGAAGAAAAGAAAGAAGGTTTTGCGTCAACCGCGACAGATATGTCGCAAGCTCACAATAATAGCAAATGCATTGCTTCGTATACGTGCAAAACCTGATGCCTAAGTCGCAGCAAACAGGTCAAATACGCGCTGCTGCTATACTCCTATTCATTAACTACTAACATGTATTGCTAAGTACCAATCAATCAATCACGCGTCACGGGTTAGGATAAAGTACCTGGAGAAACTTAGAATTCCAGCTTCATCTCTCTCAAGTTGAATCCCACAGATGCAGTCGCATTCACACATACAGTCTGAAACAGATATCTTTCTGAAGAACCGACCGTTCATCTGTAAATATATGTGCACACAACAGTGAAAGCCATAGCCTCGAAGTGGCTAAAAAGCTGTGAGTAGCTTCTTCGCGCAACGCAATCTAACAGTTAAAGTCAATTCATATGATCAATTTCTCCACACGTTCCGTGAAAATAGATGGCCACCAGGCATCAGCTCCAGGAACAAAATGTTAGCTTGTCGCGGTTGTACAGAGTATCAAGTGGTTGATCTGTATGCTACATGAAAAGTTGAAAACAGAGACAGGATGAAGGAGGCAAAAGAATTTGTGGTTGAGCTTTCATGGCTACCAATTATCATGTATGATATGAATTACACTGCATAGCAGATTCATTTTCAAAAAACATGTGATGGCCATATACAAAAGAGTACTCAGTATAAAACTACTAGGCGGTTTGCACCTGTTGCGTCCATGCTCATGCCACAAGTGGTACAGACTCCCCTCCCATGCGCCATGAGGACTTTTAAACATCATCATGCACAGGCTTCTCGCACATGCTTCCCTTGATGGTTATTTAAGTATTTACCTACTTGACAAAAAGGGGGGCAGCAACAATCATTAGCTGATCACACTGCAACAGCTGCTTTATCGAAAGAAGCAACATTGCATGAGGGAATGCATCACAAGATTGGTAAATTAGAGAAACATCCTTTTTCTTTCAGCAATGCTTATACCAAAAACAGACAGCCACAGAATAATAGCCGTTCAGTGGGTGGGTTATCTTATAGGAATGTGCAACCGCTTCGGAATATTTTGTTACTTCCAACTATGTGGATTCCTCCATCAATCACTTAAACATTGACTCCCAGCAGTGACAACAATGTTAGGTTTGAGCATATGTACATAAATGGAAATGAACTGCTATCTGTATGTTCGGCTCAAATGCCTACCGACAGGCAGCACGATGTGGTGCCTTTCTCAGGGACATAAAAGTAAAATAGAAACATTCTAACAAGGTGGGCATCATCATAGACTCCAAGTGTAAGAGTGCCAATTGTGAAAGCCATTTTACGTCGGCAAATTGAAAGGACAATCACGCGAGGAAAGGCAGAGAAATAGAGGAAAACAATAAAAGAGATACCATAGCAATGCAAGCATTTTTGCCTTTTCTGTAATGCCTATACCAGAAAACAGAAAAACCCAAGAATAATAATAGCAGTTCAGCGGGTGTGTTGCCTTATAGGCATGTCCAAACTGCTGAAGAACATTTTGTTACTTCAAGCTGTGTAGTCCCTTCTTGTTAAAACAGGGGGGATATGGCATGTATGCTCAAAGAACTCAATAGCAACACTCAAACCTCAACTTCCAACAGTGAGACAAATGGAAATGAATTTCGATACACATGTTTGGCTCAAATGTTCACCAAAAAATGGCACAGAATGGTGTCAGTTTCAGGACATAAAACAGAAAAAAAAATGTTCTAACAGGGGGAAATTACCAATTCCGGATGCAAGAGAATCAATCTCTGACAAAGTAGTTTTTACGCAATAGAGAAATTATTTTGACATTGCACCAGTAGCAACAATACTAGACAGTGGTGCAAGATGCATTACTCCCAAATCGCCGGGCGTCCCAAATGGCCTCCTCCCAAAATCATGGCACAGATCTCCCAGAATTTATCCTTGCCCTCCCCATGAGCGCAAGTCTTGCGTGTGTGATCTGCACCTTCCATGCCGGATTGATTTCTTGTCTCTGAGCACCTATATGAGGCGTGATTCACTGCGTCCCGATGCCTCTCTGCAGTGCGCCGCCCGCCCGCCCAAATCCCTGGCCTTTGGCCATGGCACCATTAGGTTTATTTATGCATGGGGAGAAGATAGTAGGCTGCCTTCAAACCGAACAGAGCCGAAGCGGCTGGAAAAATTCTGCATCGAACGATGTCGCTTTCCTGCAAAGTAAGTACTCGTGATTTATATTCCGTCTTATTCTGGATGGATCTGGTGAACATCACAACGGAAGTAGTAGTTGACTTCTGTTAGTAGTTGATTTTTGTTTGGTCATATTCTTGATTCCATCTAGATCTAGTTCAGGATTTGGTCGAGTTGTGATATGTACTGTTCTTGTCTAAATCAAGGTTTGCTTTATGTTGTACTAGATTTCTTCCGAGACAGAGGAGTGTCATACTTGAGAACATAGGTCATGATAAGCAAGTAGTGATGAAAGTTAATCATGGATGAAGCTTGAAGAATAAGCAATAAATCTTGAAGTTTAGAAGAAGGGAGATTGGTAATGGCAGCTGCACCGCACTACTGAATCTGTGTGGTTCTGCTACTTGCCTGCTTCTATTTCGTCTTCTCAAACTTAAGTGGACTTGTCAATGTGTCGTCTGTGATAAACTATGGCTGGTTTGTCGGATGTAATTTGTTGAGTCTGATTTTCTATCTTTACGCCCATTTTGTGTAAATTATCTGCAAGTTTCTCTGTCACTTGTTTTATAGTCATTCTTGTTGTTAAGTAACGATGTGGTACAGTACAGGGTATACGCTTGGAAAATTTTCTGTACGTACATACTTTGCAGCTGAACGCATGTCAGAAAATTTTGATCCAGAAAAACTAAGTACTTGCACAGGAACAGGCGCACAGACACGGCTTCCTGTCACAAAAAAACTAATAAGTACATGTCTCTCATGTTTCTTTTTGGAGGCAATCACGTTTGTTTGTTAGGCCAGACAATAAAAATCGTCCAACTAGCATTAGGAGCTAGTCTATAGCTTTTTTTCGAGAACTAGCTAGTCTATAGCTGACACCCCTAAAAAAAGCTAGTCTAGCTGACAGGACCAGCCCAGCCCAGCGCCCCATATAAACAGTAGCAGCCTAGCAGGCCAACTAGCCCCATGCAGTATGGTCTGTTCGGTCCAGAACCGACAACCGAACCGATCGTGCTAGGGACCGAGCTCTCGGTTTCCTTAGCTAGCAGAGACCGATCGGTCCATGTTTACTGAGGACCGAAAATTAGAAAGCACCGAAGCACCGAACCGAACGGTTCGAGGAAACCGAACGCTCACCCCTAACCACGGCGGCCGTCGCCACTGGAAACTCCGAGCTCCTCGCCGGAGCGATGCAATCTACTGTTCCAATGGCGCACAACCGAAGCCAATCGCCTCGCCGATCATACCACATCCATCACCCCGCGCGCCGACGTGTGCTGACCAGGCCTCCCCTGACACGGCGGCGGTGATCGCTTTGCCCGTCTCGATGAGCGCGGCGTTTTTTTTCCTTCTTTTCTTTTCTTTTCTTTTCTTTTAGCGAAGCGCGATGCTTGGATTTTTTTATGCGCTACATGATTGGGCCAGATCAGCCCAAAGCTTCGAGCCGACCCGGCCCAACAATACTTTTTTTTCATGTCGACCCAACGATATAAAGTACTAGAAATTCAATGGGGCCCAATCCTAAATGATTTGTGCTTTTATAGGACAAAAATAGCCCGGCTAGGCCCGGCCCGTTAACTAACTGCCTCCGATATCACCCACTTCTATATGCGCAAGCGCAACCAGTCTCTCACGAATTGTCGCCTTCCACTTGTCTCACGTCCTCCGCCCCCATCTCCCCCTCCGCCGCTCCCGCCGCGCCGCCGGCGACGACCCCGTCGAGAGATCTCCACCGGCGCCCTTCATCATGTACCGAGCCGCCTCCGGCCTCGGCGCCCTCAAGGTCAGCCGTCCCCCGCCCGAAACCCTAACCTCCCCTCCCCTCCGTTTCGCTAGATCTAGTGGCTCCGTAGCACCCATCACGCTGCGATGCGTCCGATCCGAACGGACACAGCTCACGAGCCGCGTCGCGATTGGTACCGGACTAGCATCCGTGGTGTGGTCACGCGGATTTGATGCGTGAGCGCGTAGTGGGGCCATTCTGGGCGCTGCAAGTAGGAATCGCTGCCTGAATGTTTGCCTTGGTATATCGAATTGGGAAAGCATCGATTTGCGGTGCGAAGATGAGTGTGTGGCGAGTGTTACGTTGCATAGGTTCGTGTAAATAGCATGGGAAGGTTCATCTCTGCGGTTGTTTGCATGTTTGGTTTATTATTGGTGGGATGAGTTGGTTCTGATATGACCAAGTGAGATTACATGATTCATGGGCTTAATGCTATTGCTTTGTCCTTTGCAAATGTATGCTTTGTATCCAGTACCATTCTAATTCTTGTGTTCGGTTTCATTAGCTATAGTAATGTTTCATGATGCGCCTAGTTGAATGTATAATTCGGAATGGCTTGTTAAAGTCCCTTTACGTAATCTGTTTCATTTCATCATTTTCATATTACTTTGAAGCTTGAACGGTCATGATATATTTGCCTGTAGCATGTGCTTGATTTTTTTTGTCAGTGTAAGTATTGTTGGGCTTACTGACCGATGATCGTTTTAGCATTAGGTAGAGCCATAACCTTGGATGTAGATATACGTTGTGCGGAGGCAGAATATTTCATCATTGAGACAGCTTGATTTGTTGGGCTTTTAATTGAAGTTGTTCATATTTTAGATCAGCTTTAGCTGCATAATCATAATATCAATTGTTTACCACTTGCAGCAGCATGGGGCGGATACCCAACTGTTGAATATCGCGGTTAGGTCTGCTAGCACAAGTGTTGCACAGAGGTCATCGGGCGGCTTCTTGGGCTGGCTGACAGGTGCACGTTCAAATGCACTACCCCCTCCAGATTTCGCACTCCCAGGAGTCACTATTCCTCCTCCACTAGCTGATCATGTGGAGCCTGGCAAGACAAAAATCACAACACTTTCAAATGGTGTAAAAATTGCCTCTGAAACATCTCCAGTATGTGTTCCTAACTTTTTATAATCTAGTTATTTCATGCATGTTCCTCATGGTGGTCAGTTAGTGATACCAATGTTTTGTATTTTTTATCCAGGGATCAGCATGTTCTGTTGGAGTTTATGTTCACTGTGGGTCTGTATATGAAACACCTGAGACACTGGGTGCCACTCAGTTATTAAAGAAGTTGGCCTTCACAACCACTAGAAACAGGAGCCAGTTGCGTGTTGTTCGTGAAATTGGTGCAATAGGTGGCAGTGCGAAAGCATCAGCCAACCGTGAGCTCATGAGCTACAGTTATGGAGCCCTTAAGACTTACATGCCTGAAATGGTGGAAGTGCTAGTTGATTGTGTGAGAAATCCTGCTTTACTTGATTGGGAAGTCAAGGAAGAGGTATTTCAGCTTAATATTATGCCCCTTCGCTTCTGTACTATAGATTAGTGGAATATGTTCTTTGCTGAATGCAAACTTATTGACTTTGCAGATAATGAATCTAAAGGCAGAGCTTGCAGAAGCTTCAAGTAATCCGGAAACTTTCCTTTTGGATGCTCTTCATTCCAGTGGCTATTCTGGTGCCTTGGCAAACCCATTGATTGCCTCAGAGGCTTCAATTAGCAGATTAAATACCGATGTTCTGGAAGAATTTCTTGCTGTGAGATTCATGCCCTAAAATTCTGTTAGTACTATAGTCGTGTGGGTATTCTTGTTAACATGCTATCTATATTTCTGTTGCATGTATGTCAGTTGAACTACACTTCCCCGCGAATTGTTCTAGCTGCGTCTGGTGTGGACCACGATGAACTTGTATCAATTGCTGAACCACTCCTGTCTGACATTCCCACTGCAACTGGAACAGGAAAGCCAAAATCTGTCTATGTTGGTGGAGAATATAGACGGGCAGCAGATTCATCGGTAGGCTTTATGATTTCTAGTCACTCATCAAGTCATTTATGTGATATGTTTCATGACATACATTTGTTCTTACTTTGGTTTCTTCTCGAAAAATAGAACACAGATCTTGCTTTGGCATTTGAGCTCCCAGGTGGATGGCTGAAAGAAAAAGAATTTGCTACTGCATCTGTTCTTCAGGTTCGTATTGAATAGAACACTTCTATTGATGTTGCTACAGCATTCTGGTTTAATTCAACAAGAGCTATTTTATCTTTTACAGGCACTTCTGGGTGGTGGTGGCGTCTTTACCTGGGGAAGACCTGGAAAAGGCTTGCATTCACGTCTAAGTAAGCACACGCTGATGAAAATTATGTTGCCAAAAGGGCATTATTCAGTTATCTGGCTGATTGATAGTTAAAGTATCATTTGCTCTTGAGCTGGCTATTCTATAAACTGTAAATTGTGAAAAAAGTGGTCCAACTTTTTACTAAATTCCATTTTTATGGCAACCATTTCAGGCTTGTCGTAACTAATAATGCAGTGTCATGACCACATGCTTTAATTTGATTATTCAGATTCTCGCAGCACAAGAAACTATTTTGTATTTGCATTGGTACTCATATTAGTGCCTGAACTGTGGTATACTTTCTGCAGATCCCCTCGTAAATGAATTTGACCAAATCAAATCGATCTCCGCTTTCAAAAATGTTCACAGTAACACTGGCATTTTTGGAATTCATACATCGACTGTAAGTATCATTTATGATTTGCATAGGAATACTTGAAAATGATCTCCTTTTATGTTTTTTTATTTGTATTTTTTTAGTAGTACTGTTACTGTGCATGCCTTTGAGGGAAATACTTGAAAATAACTTAAATCATGCAACTCACATGTATTATCACTAGATTGGATGAGTTGTTATAGTAATACACAAAAACATAATATTTCATAGTTAAGCTATTGTACTCTGACGACTGATGACTGATGAAGATATCATTTCATAATCAGGAAGCAGCATTTGTTCCTAAAGTTATTGACTTGGCAGCCAGAGAACTCACTTCCCTTGCTACTCCTGGTCAAGGTACCTTAACTATGCTATGTTCATCAGTCATTAAGTTGTTTACGGTTCACTTAATTGCCTGAAACTTCATCTTTTTTTATTGCAGTTGACCAAACCCAACTGGAACGTGCTAAAGCATTTGCAAAATCAGCTATCTTGAAGAACCTGGAATCAAAGGTATGTGTACACATGTGAAATTTTTTATAATCATGGCTGATGCTCCACTAACAATTAAACTCACAGGCATCAACAACTGAAGACATGGGGCGCCAAGCATTGGCATTTGGTGAAAGGTGCACTATTTCAACATTTCTGCTGAACCTTAATGTTTTTGCTCGTGCCTATGGTTCTATTCCTTGCAAGGTCGAGAAAAACACATTCTGCACTGGACACATTGTAGAAATTATAGGCTCAGGGATGGTGATGTCTACTTTAAAGTTTCAGTTGGTTGATAGAATAATTAATGGCTTGATGTTCACAGTGCCATTTTAATTTATTGCACATATTGTAATCATATTAGAAACCAGGGAGCCCTCTATCTTTAGATATCACTGTTGGCTGCTGGTAATTGGGTTACTGTTTCTCTGGAAGATGATGCCTACTTGTGTTTTCTATCGGTATGACAAGTGATATCTAGAGGAAAGCATGTTTCTTACGTGGCTTATTTAGCCAACTCTACCGTGCTAGCAGAAATTGTAAGTACAGTTAGCAAATGGAAACAAAATATAGTTGTTGATGTTCACAAGATCTATAGTGACTTACTGAGTTAGGAAGATCTCTTTGCCGCCACAGTATTCTTGAAGTTTTTTGGGTGCTTATCTGTATCTTGAAGTGTGTAATGCCTTGTAACAACATAATGGACAAGCTACCGTTTGCTTAATATGTGCTCTTACAATATCATGGACTCGCAAGGCACATCCCATTTTTGCAAGCAAGTAAACTGACATGCATAACCAATGAATGTTATATATACAAGTTGATAAGAAAAAGAGTTCCACATATGGTATCTTATTTCTGTATCCCTGGAATCTGTGTAATGTTTGCCATGTAAAACCTTGCAGGAAACCTGTGGAGCAGCTTCTTAAGGCTGTTGATGCTATAACTCTGGCAGATGTATCAACTGTTGCTGAGAAGATCATCTCGTCACCATTGACAATGGCATCTCATGGAAATGGTGAGCTCCGTGTTACCTACCGAGTCATCTATACCTAATGTGTATGAGTGCACTGTTTCTCATTCAGTCCCCTTTGTTGTGCAGTTCTCAATGTACCAGCCTACGAGACAGTGCGTGGCAAGTTCAGCTCGAAATGAGGAGGCTTCTGAACAAGTTAACTGTTCATATTTATTTTTCTCCAAGACCTGGTCACATTTTTCACAAGAAAAATAAGATGCATACAATTTTGGTTATTAACTCCTCTACTGTGGGATAACTTTGGGATCTTATTTTTTTTTCCTCGCAAAACATGTATCCACCTGAATTTGTTGGTGTGATGTTCTCAAGAGATATGTTCCTGTAAATTCAGTGAAATCATATATGGGTGGCCCTCTTTCAGTGGCAGTCCGGAAGGGTGTACAAAATGTTCCTCCACTTTTTTGGGTTAAAGTCGATGAAACCAGTGTCGGGGCACAGAAATGAATAAAGATTCAATATGACGTGAAATTTTAGATTTGCTTTGCTCTTTTTTTTGCATGCAACAGGGGGTTTGCCTCCGTCCTGAGTTTTGACTGGTAAGCTTTATTATGTTCTTTTTGTCTGGTTTTAACTTGCTTGGTTTTCTTGGTTGTGTCGACGGAAATAAGCACACCGAAGAAACCACTCGGCTTATAGGAGCAGGTTGTGCATCTGTGCAGTTCCGAGATTTGTTCTAGGGTGAACTGGAGTGTGGCTTCTCGTTTACGCTGGCAAGCTCGAGTTCCTCGAAATGTCCGAGGGGGTGTGCGTCGAGGAAAACTGAAAACAGGGGGCTCCCGTCCTTGACTCTTCCGGCGTTTCAGTGCAGATGACCCCCATGGAATTGGAACGCCCCCGGTCTATCCCCGGTGGCCGCACAAGTATCGGAAGCGCCAGCGGTTTTCCGCGACACCAACCAACGGCCGCATCGTGGTTTCCGTACTCCCGCTCTCTGCTTTCTGTGGTGGACCCTCTGATCGGTCGACTGATAGCCACAGCAGGGTATCGCCGACTGATAACCAAGGGACGTTGTTGTATTCGCACCAGCAGGGTTCGCCAGGAGTGATCGGTCGATCAATTTAATTACGAGTAGTTGTATATAATCGACTCATGGAGGCGGCCGGCCATGTTGTCGACGTCTGTATGTAATTTCACGCTTCAATTTTAAAATGTAAGAGCAACTCCAACGGGGTGATCCAAACGGACATCGATTTTGTCTGCTTTTTGTCCATTTGGGTCGCCCATCCGCGCGTCCGTGTCCGCTTTTTTATTTGGGTCAACCGATGCGCCCAACGGCAGGCGGACGCATTTTTGTACATGTCCGCCCCGGCATTTCGTCAAACACGTAGCAGGCAGAGACACAGGTGCAGTTGACCATGGCCGGGACGAGCCGCGCCACACAAGCGCATACGAGGGGCGCCTGGCGGCCACGACCACCTGCGCCAGCAGCACCGGCCGGGCACGAGGTGAGGCCGGCGGTTGAGCTACAACGCGGAGGCGGCCGGCGCGCCAGCTCCAACGCGGAGCCCGCAAGTGGGGCGGCACAACAGGGACGGATATGAGGTAGGCCGAGCGCGGCACGGCATGGCGGGGGCAGGGCGCGAGACGAGGCAGGGCGAGCGCGGCTCGGCACGACACAACTGGCGCGACAAGCATGGCAGCCGGGCATGCCTGGGCATGGCGAGCTCCAACGCGTGAGCAGAGACGACACGGCGGGGGCGCGACACGAGGCACGGCGAGCTCCACGCGGCATGGTAGGGGCGGCACGGCGAGCACGACAAGCATGGCAGGGGCGGCACGGCGAGCTCCAACGCGGTGACGGCAGGCAGGGCGCGCGAGCTCCGCCGCACCAAACGCGCGAGCGGCGAGGCGGCCGAGCGCGTGAGCTACAACGCTCCGCCGGCTCTTCGTTCGAGCGCGACGAGGGATCCTTCGCCGTGCTGCTCGCCGGCTGCGGTAAGCGGTCGCACTGGGTTCACGCTCACCGCCTGTTCCATTTGCTCCATGTCCCGATCCTGCATACAACTAGCCGTGGCGAGGCCGGGCGAGGCGAGTCGACGGGCGCGGCCGGGCGTAGTCAGGCACAGGCGCCGGAGGAGCACGAGCCCACCACGGCGGAGCACCAGCGCCGGAGTAGGACGAGCGGGGTGGGTGGCTGGGAGAAGAAAAAGGAGGAGAGAGATGGAATGGGACGGATGGGTGAATGGCAAGTGGGGCAGGCAGCACATGCAGCCGGCCAGAGGCGGACAAGGAGGGCACAGAGAGTGGCCGCTTTTGACCCAAATTTTCTCAAATTTGAGACAGAAATGGGTCCGCGCGTACACAAAACGGACAGCGGGCGGACGCTGTGTCCGTTTGAGTCGCCCCGTTGGGCCAGCTTTTGTGTCCGGATAATCCAAACGGACAAAATGAGTCGCCCCATTGGAGTTGCTCTAACACGGATATGGTATGCGTTTTTGTCTCGGCTAATCCGACTTTAAAACGTGCTTTAATGTTGCTCATGCTGCATTTGCACGACTAACATACACTCCTAACAAAGCGAATTTGGAGTTGGATTAAGCTAACCAATGCCGTTCGTCTGTTTGGCGACTTGAAAAAGTACTACCAACAATTCAAAGGATCAACAACCATCATTTGGATAGAAATATATTACTACATGTTCACATCTCGACAAGAAGAAAAAGTAAAGAAGGTTGCATCATTTGACCGCACAAAACTTTGAAACTTTTGGAAAAGTGTAAACGTGAATGAACGGGCCATTTTTCTATCCAAACGCAGCTTGTCTAAGTGCGGTTGATATGCGCGTGTAACTTTCATGTACTGAATCATCCATTGACACGCCATGACGGAACTTTATACATAGATCAAATCTCTTTCCTGGAGGGGAAAAGGGCATAGATCAAAACTCTTTTTTCAAAAAAAACTTCCAATCTATTCATCTTGCATGAAAATAGTCTAAGTTACTCTCAACTGTGAGCCTTACATGGAGGTCACACGTTTCACAAAGTTTAATATGGGGCTTGAGATTTTTCATTAAATCATGTATTTCATATATCCGAAAGTTAACATAGCACCTTGGATAGTCATGCTTCATGGTTATTTAGTCCATATCCAAAGCAGAATCTTAAACTGCCCGCAATCGTCTGGACTGCGAGGTCCAAACGTTTTTAGTCAACCGGCGCGGGCATGTATCAGTCTGCCGAGCAGTTCGGACATACTTTTCTCAGCAAATCCGAGACAAACTGGGGGGAGGGGGCTTTGCAGGAGTTCAGATAGCAGCTACGTAGGACTCCGAAACTGCCGGCCCACCCAAAACCCCTTCCGGACCCCGTGCATCCATCCTTTCATTTTTCTCTCCTTCAATTTCTCTCTCTCGCCTTCGCCGCCACGCCATACCCCTGCCAAAACTCGACGAGCATATCGCCTCCAACGGTACACCCAAGCTCCATGCCGCTTCTCCTCCGCCGCCATTGAATACATCTCCTCTGACTGCCGCGCAGGTAACATCCGCTCCTAAGCTGCTCACCATGCCCGACAACTGTTCGGTGAATTGCCTGAGCTAATTATTTTGTCCTTTCTTCTTTGAAGCAATGGATTCGGATATGGAGTACATATACGAGCACTATTTTGAGTCGTTCAACGGCTCATCCAACGAGGACTACACGGATGAGACGGTGATGATGCAGGCAGTGCTTGCGGACATGGAGCGTCCGGAGGAGCATGTTCTCAATTTCAAGGGATCGATCAAGGTTCATCAAGTGCTCAACCACAACTGGGCTCGCGGCCATTTGACGCTGATGGACGACTACTTTTCCGCCAGTGCCCTCTTCGCTGACAATTTTCGCCGGCGCTTTTCGAATGAGCAAAAATGTCTTCGATCGTACCTACCATGGCGTTCGGTCCTTTGATGACTACTTCATCTTGAAGAAGGACGCATTGGGAAGGATTGGGTTCTCTAGTTATCAGAAGTCCATAGCCGCACTGCGGATGCTTGCATATGGCACGACCGCTGATTCAAGGGACGAATACCTACGGATGTTCGAGGGCACATGCGGTTATGCATGGTCAGGTTTGCAACTGCCGTGCTCGAGATGTTTGGAACTCAGTGCCTGAGAGAACCAACTGTGGTAGACATCGAGAGGCTCTTGGCAATCTCGAAAGCAAGAGGGAGGCTAGGTTTGCTTTGATCACTTGACTGCATGCATTGGAAATGGAAGAATTGTCAGATCATTCTTGAAGAAGTTACATCACAGAATCTTTGGATTGGACGCTTTCTTTGGCAATGCCCGGGTCTCACGATGACATCAATGTGCTGCAGCGATCACCATTGTTTGCTAGGCTGGCTGAAGGAAAAGTTCATCCTTGCCAAATACTATCAATGGGCATGCAGTACATCATGGGTTACTATTTGGTTGACAGTATCTATCCTTCTTGGGCTACCTTTGTGAACACCATCTCTAACCCAGTTGGTCAGAAAAAAAAAATCTAACTTTGCTCAAAGACAAGAAGCAACTAGAAAGGATGTTGAGTGAGCTTTTGGAGCTCTGCAGGCATGTTTTGCAGTTGTTCGTGGACCTGCTAAACAATGGGATCCAGAGACCTTGTGGGAGGTGATGACCTGTTATGTGATCATGCATAACATGATCATGGAGGATGAGGGTGAGGATGCTACCGCAAGTCTTGAATTTGAGAACATGAATGATCCTATCGAACTTCCCGACCAAAAATCAGCCATATTTGAAGAGTTCATTCAAATGCATCAACAAACTCAGCATCGAGCAACTGAAGGAAAATCGATTGAGCATCTGTGGGCGGTTAAGGGCGCCAACAAGGTTGGAGTGTAATATTTGATTTTAAAAAAAAATAAAACTATTGTTGCATCTGAACATTTAAACTATTTTAGACTATATATACGGCTAGTTGAACGTGCAGACTTGAATAAATTAAGATCAGATGCATGTGGGTAGTGTTGGATGGCCGGCTCCTGCATCCATGTCTTTTTTTTTGCGGGTAGAAATTTGTATTACTCATCCACCAAAGTCCTTACAATCAATCGCAGCTAGTTCCAAAGCCTCAGGAGGACCAGAACCTAACCGAGTCATGGTTCTACCCTCACTACGAGAAAATTTAGCTAAGCTATCACTAACTTTATTTTCACTATGACTTACATGAGTAATACAGTTTTCACGTAGAGACATAAGATATCTAATCTCCTGGATGATGGACGAATATACCGATCTGTCAACCTCTCAAGCCTGGATCAATTTCACTGCAATTATAGAATCCATGTCGATATGCACTGGTAGCTCACTTCTCTGGATGTAGAAAGATAAACCTTCCATGCATGCACATAATTCAGCTTCAAGTGCATCCCGGCAAGAAAATAACTGCCTACAAGAAGAGAAGATGATGGCTCCCTTGTCGTCTCTTAACACCATTCCGGCACCGGCCGATCCATCACAGCAAATGAACCATCAGTACACAACTTAACCCAGCGGGGCTTAGGAGCAGTCCACTTGGGGTCTGCTACGACCATTACCACATTTGGCCGAACTAGAGTATATGTTATGATTGACTTCCCTTTGCTAGGATCAACAATTAGATCAGTTTTAATGCCAATTAGAGAATCCAAGTAGCTCATCAAGAACCTTCGAGAAGCCTCCATGGGTGGCGGGGATTTATTATGGACAATCTCATTGTGTATGTGCCACGCCCTCCACAATGTCATGGGAAGCATCGAACACTCAATATCTGGCAGAGGAGCAAGTGTTGGGAACGCAGTAATTTCAAAAAAATTCCTACGCACACGCAAGATCATGGTGATGCATAGCAACAAGAGGGGAGAGTATCGTCTACGTACCCTCGTAGACCATAAGCGGAATGATAGATCCATGACTATACCAAATACCAGTGTAGTTGTCGATCCTATTGTTGTCGAGGTTGTGCCAAAATATGCAGCTTATACACCAACGTATTTGTCCATTACTTACAATGATGCAGAAGATTTACTACCAAGTACTACAGACCATGTTACTGTTTTGCAATGTTTAGGCGTGAGAAAGACCATGAACCATGCACTAGGTATGCAGAACATGTCTAACAATGCATGCATTCGTACTGATGACCAAGCAGTCGTTGATGTGCGAGCAGCTATAAAACAAGTTCAGCTGCCACCAATTTTCGGTTGGAGTCCAGATGGTGTTCACTTTGAATATTTATCTATATTGTCATGGACACCGGAACAGGACCAGTTCATGTATGGGAAGGAGTCCAATAAAGCTACAGGTCAAGCTCACCTATCCAATTTTGCATGCTACGTAAGGATTAAAACTACTAGGAGTAGATCCTTTCTGTTTTTATTTCTGCCACGCAAGGAAAAGATCAACAAAAGGACTACATGTATTTGGGAGTTTTTAAGCCTAAGAGATGTCGGGTGGGCCCCTCCTGATTGCACAAGTCGGGAGCGCTTGTACCAAAATTACTAGGCCAAGTATCTTTAATGAGAGTCCAGATTTGGTTTGGTCGGCTACTATATAAAGCCATGATACGAGGCATTGTACGGGATGTTATTGTCTTATGAAATAGACACGATGTGTTTTTCAGAGTAGACACCCGTATCAAGTTTTGGAGGGATCTTTAGAAAACCTCTGTGTTGCGATTTTTTTGTAGAAATTGTTTTTGCGCGTGAGTATCATCGTCGAGATTGATTTTCTCGTGCTGGGCCATAAGGTTCAAACCCTCTATTTCGTGCATATCGCGTGCGCGAGCGAGAGGTTGCTACTGCTGGTGGTGGAGTGTTGTGAAAGGTCGGGCCACAACAACGGATCGGACCTCACATTGAGTTTCGGTCTACATCACGGAAGCGTTATGACAACGTGGTTGATGTAGTCGTACGTCTTCACGATAGACCGATCTAGCACCGAAGGTACGGCACCTCCGCGATCTTCACACGTTCGGCTCGGTGACGCCCCGCGAACTCACGATCCAGTAGAGCTTCGAGGGAGAGCTTCGTCATCACGACGGCGTGATGACGGTGATGATGTTGCTACCGGAACAGGGCTTCGCCTAAGCACTGCTACGATATTACCGAGGTGGATTATGGTGGAGGGGGCACCACACACGGCTAAAGATCAATGATCAACTTGTGTGTCTATGGGGTGCACCCCTCCCCCGTATATAAAGGAGTGGAGGAGGGGGAGGGGTCGGCCTCCTAGGCGGGCCCCAAGGGGAGTCCTACTCCCACCGGGAGTAGGATTCCTCCCCTTGCCTTGTTGGATTTAGGAGAGAAGGAAGGAGGAGGGAGGAGGAAGGAAAGGGGGGCCGGGCCCTCCCAATTCGGATTGGGCTTGGGGGGCACGCCCCCTCCTTTGCTCCTTTCCCCTCTCTCCCACTAAGGCCCAATAAGGCCCATATACCTCCCGGGGGGTTCCGGTAACCTCTTGGTGCTCCGGTATACTCCTGTTTTCACCTGGAACCATTCCGATGTCCAAACATAGGCTTCCAATGTATCGATCCTTATGCCTCGACCATTTTGAGACTCCTCGTTATGTCCGTGATCAAATCCGGGACTCCGAACTACCTTCGGTACATCAAAACACATAAACTCGTAGTACCAATCGTCACCGAACGTTAAGCGTGCGGACCCTACTGGTTCGAGAACTATGCAGACATGACCGAGACATGTCTCCGATCAATAACCAATAGAGGAACCTGGATGCTCATATTGGTTCCTACATATTCTACGAAGATCTTTATCGGTCAAACCGCATAACGATATACGTTGTTCCCTTTGTCATCGATATGTTACTTGCCCGAGATTCGATCGTCGGTATCTCAATACCTAGTTCAATCTCGTCACCGGCAAGTCTCTTTACTCGTTCCGTAATGATACATCCCGTAACTAACTCATTAGCTACATTGCTTGCAAGGCTTATTGTGATGTACATTACCGAGAGGGCCCAGAGATACCTCTCCGACAATCAGAGTGACAAATCCTAATCTTGATCCATGCCAACTCAACAAACACCATTGGAGACACCTGTAGAGTACCTTTATAATCACCCCGTTACGTTGTGACGTTCGGTAGCACACAAAGTGTTCCTCCGGTATTCAGGAGTTGCATGATCTCATAGTCATAGGAACATGTATAATTATGGAGAAAGAAATAGCAACAAACTAAACTATCATTGTGCTAAGCTAACGGATGGGTCAAGTCAATCACATCATTCTCTAATGATGTGATCCCATTAATCAAATGACAACTCATGTCTATGGTTAAGAAACATAACCATCATTGATTCAACGAGCTAGTCAAGTAGAGGCAAACTAATGACACTCTGTTTGTCTATGTATTCACACATGTACTAAGTTTTTGGTTAATAAAATTCTAGCATGAATAATAAACATTTATCATGATATAAGGAAATATAAATAACAACTTTATTATTGCCTCTAGGGCATATTTCCTTCAGTCTCCCACTTGCACTAGAGTCAATAATCTAGATTACATTGTAATGATTCTAACACCCATGGAGTCTTGGTCCTGGTCATGTTTTGCTCGTGAGAGAGGCTTAGTCAACGGGTCTGCAACATTCAGATCCGTATGTATCTTGCAAATCTCTATGTCTCCCTCCTTGACTTGATCGCGGATGGAATTGAAGCGCCTCTTGATGTGCTTGGTTCTCTTGTGAAATCTGGATTCCTTTGCCAAGGCAATTGCACTAGTATTGTCACAAAAAAATCATTGGACCCGATGTACTAGGTATGACACCTAGATCAGATATGAACTCCTTCATCCAGACTCCTTCATTTGCTGCTTCCGAAGTAGCTATGTATTCCGCTTCACACATAGATACTGAAGGAAATATGCCCTAGAGGCAATAATAAAGTTATTATTTATATCCTTATTTCATGATAAATGTTTATTATTCATGCTAGAATTGTACTAACCGGAAACATAATACATGTGTGAATACATAGACAAACATAGTGTCACTAGTATGCCTCTACTTGACTAGCTCGTTAATCAAAGATGGTTAAGTTTCCTAACCATAGACATGAGTTTTCATTTGATTAACGGGATCACATCATTAGGAGAATGATGTGATTGACTTGACCCATTGCGTTAGCTTAGCACTTGATCGTTTAGTATGTTGCTATTGCTTTCTTCATGACTTATACATGTTCCTATGACTACGAGATTATGCAACTCCCGTTTACCGGAGGAACACTTTGTGTGCTACCAAACGTCACAACGTAACTAGGTGATTATAAAGGTGCTCTACAGGTGTCTCCGAAAGTACTTGTTGAGTTGGCGTATTTCGAGATTAGGATTTGTCACTCCGATTGTCGGAGAGGTATCTCTGGGCCCACTCGGTAATGCACATCACTATAAGCCTTGCAAGCAACTAATGAGTTAGTTGCGGGATGATGTATTACGTAACGAGTAAAGAGACTTGCCGGTAACGAGATTGAACTAGGTATTGAGATACCGACGATCGAATCTCGGGCAAGTAACATACCGATGACAAAGGGAACAACGTATGTTGTTATGCGGTTTGACCGATAAAGATCTTCGTAGAATATGTAGGAGTAAATATGGGCATCCAGGTTCCACTATTGGTTATTGACCAGAGAAGTGTCTCGGTCATGTCTACATAGTTCTCGAACCAGTAGGGTCCACACGCTTAATGTTCGTTGATGATATAGTATTTATGAGTTATGTATGTTGGTAACCGAATGTTGTTCGGAGTTCCGGATAAGATCACGGATATGACGAGGAACTCCGGAATGGTCCGGAGATAAAGTTTGATATATGGGATAATAGTGTTTTGTCTCCGGAAGGGTTCCGGAATTCACCGGAAGGGGTTTCGGATGTTTCCCGAAATGTTTGGGTACGATAACACTTTATTTGGGCCAAAAGGGAAAGCCCACAAGGTTTTTGGAAAGCGCAAAAGGAATTTTTGCGGAGTCCAGGGGCCAGAAGCCAGGGTCCCTGGCGTCTGGGTCCAGACGCCGGGAACCCTGGCGTCTGGCCTTGGAGTCCGAGAAGGACTCTTGCTTTTCGGGTGAAACCGACTTTGTGGAGGCTTTTACTCCAAGTTTCGACCCCAAGACTCAACATATAAATAGAGGGGTAGGGCTAGCACCCAAGACACATCAAGAAACACCAAGCCGTGTGTCGGCTACCCCGTCCCCTCTAGTTTATCCTCCGTCATAGTTTTTGTAGTGCTTAGGCGAAGCCCTGCGGAGATTGTTCTTCACCAACATCGTCACCACACCGTCGTGATGCCAGAACTCATCTACTACTTCGCCCCTCTTGCTGGATCGAGAAGGCGAGGACATCATCGAGCTGAACGTGTGCTGAACGCGGAGGTGTTGTACGTTCGGTACTTGATCGGGACGGATCGTGAAGGTGTACGACTACATCAACCGCGCTGATAGACGCTTCCGCTTACGGTCTACGAGGGTACGTAGACAACACTCTCCCCTCTCGTTGCTATGCATCACCACGATCCTGCGTATGCGTAGGAATTTTTTTTTTTGAAATTACTACCTTCCCCAACAGTGGTATCCGAGCCACGTTTTATGCGTAGATGTTATATGCACGAGTAGAACACAAGTGAGTTGTGGGCGATACAAGTCATACTACTTACCAGCATGTCATACTTTGGTTCGGCGGTATTGTTGGATGAAGCGGTCCGGACCGACATTACGTGTACGCTTATGAAAGACTGGTTCTACCGACGTGCTTTGCACATAGGTGGCTAGCGGGTGTTAGTTTCTCCAACTTTAGTTGAACCGAGTGTGGCTACGCCCGGTCCTTGAGAAGGTTAAAACAACACTAACTTGACGAACTATCATTGTGGTTTTGATGCGTAGGTAAGAACGGTTCTTGCTCAGCCCCTAACAGCCACGTAAAACTTGCAACAACAAAGTAGAGGACGTCTAACTTGTTTTTGCAGGGCATGCTGTGATGTGATATGGTCAAGATGTGATGCTATATTTTGTTGTATGAGATGATCATGTTTTGTAATCGAGTTACCGGCAACTGGCAGGAGCCATATGGTTGTCGCTTTATTGTATGCAATGCAATCGCCCTGTAATTGCTTTACTTTATCACTAAGCGGTAGCGATAGTCATAGAAGCAATGGTTGGCAAGACGACAACGATGTTACGATGGAGATCAAGGTGTCGCGTCGTTGACGATGGTGATCATGACGGTGCTTCGGAGATGGAGATCACAAGCATAGGATGATGATGGCCATATCATATCACTTATATTGATTGCATGTGATGTTTATCCTTTATGCATCTTATTCTGCTTTGTTTGACGGTAGCATTATAAGATGATCTCTCACTAAATTTCAAGGTAAAAGTGTTCTCCCTAAGTATGCACCGTTGCCAAAGTTCGTCGTGCCGAGACACCACGTGATGATCGGGTGTGATAAGCTCTACGTTCATCTACAACGGGTTCAAGCCAGTTTTGCACACGCAGAATACTCGGGTTAAACTTCACGAGCCTAGCATATGCAGATATGGCCTTAGAACACTGGAGACCGAAAGGTCGAGCGTGAATCATATAGTAGATATGATCAACATAGTGATGTTCACCATTGAAACTACTCCATCTCACGTGATGATCGGACATGGTTTAGTTGATTTGGATCACGTGATAACTTAGATGATTAGAGGGATGTCTATCTAAGTAGGAGTTCTTAAGTAATATGATTAATTGAACTTTAATTTATCATGAACTTAGTCCTGGTAGTATTAGCATATCTATGTTGTAGATCAATAGCTCGCGTTTAGCTCCCCTGTTTTATTTTTGATATGTTCCTAGAGAAAACTAAGTTGAAAAATGTTAGTAGGAATGATGCGGATTGGATCCGTGATCTGAGGTTTATCCTCATTGCTGCAGAGAAGAATTATGTCCTTGATGCACCGCTAGGTGACAGACCTATTGCAGGAGCAGATGCAGACGTTATGAACGTTTGGCTAGCTCAATATGATGACTACTTGATAGTTTAGTGCACCATGCCTAACGGCTTAGAATCGGGACTTCAAAGACGTTTTGAACGTCATGGACCATATGAGATGTTCCAGGAGTTGAAGTTAATATTTCAAGCAAATACCCGAGTTGAGAGATATGAAGTCTCCAACAAGTTTTATAGCTAAAAGATAGAGGATAATAGCTCAAGCAGTGAGCATGTGCTCAGATTGTCTGGGTACTACAATCGCTTGAATCAAGTGGGAGTTAATCTTCCAGATAAGATAGTGATTGACAGAATTCTCTAGTCACCATCACCAAGTTAGTAGAACTTCATGATGAACTATAGTATGCAAGGGATGACGAAAATGATTCCCGAGCTTTTCATGATAATGAAATCGATGAAGGTAGAAATCAAGAAAAGCATCAAATGTTGATGGTTAACAAGACCACTAGTTTCAAGAAAAGGGCAAAGGGAAGAAGGGGAACTTCAAGAAGAACGGCAAGCAAGTTGCTGCTCAAGTGAAGAAGCCCAAGTCTGGACCTAAGCCTGAGACTAAGTGCTTTTACTGCAAAGGGACTAGTCACTAGAAGCAGAACTACCCCAAGTATTTGGCGGATAAGAAGGATGGCAAAGTGAACAGAGGTATATTGGATATACATGTTATTGATGTGTACTTTACTAGTGTTCATAGCAAACCCCTCGGTATTTGATACCGGTTCAGTTGCTAAGAGTAGTAACTCGAAACGGGAGTTGAAGAATGAACAAAAACTAGTTAAGGTGAAGTGACGATGTGTGTTGGAAGTAGTTCCAAGAATGATATTATCATCATCGCACACTCCCTATACTTTTGGGATTAGTGTTGAACCTAAATAAATGTTATTTGGTGTTTGTGTTGAGCATGAATATGATTTGATCATGTATATTCCAATACTATTATTCATTTAAGTTAGAGAATAATTGTTGTTCTGTTTACATGAATAAAACCTTCTATGGTCATACACCCAATGAAAATGGTTTGTTGGATCTCGATCGTAGTGATACACATATTCATAATATTGAAGCCAAAAGATGCAAAGTTAATCATGATAGTGCAACTTATTTGTGGCACTGCCGTTTAGGTCATATTGGTGTAAAGCGCATGAAGAAACTCCATGTTGATGGGATTTTGGAATCACTTGATTATGAATCACTTGATGCTTGCGAACCATGCCTTATGGGCAAGATGACTAAAACTCCGTTCTCCGGAACAATGGAGCGAACAACTGACTTATTGGAAATAATACGTATTGATGTATGCGATCCGATGAGTGTTGAAGCTCGCGGCGGGTATCGTTATTTTCTGACCTTCACAGATGATTTGAGCAGATATGGGTATATCTACTTGAAGAAACATAAGTCTGAAACATTTGAAAAGTTCAAAGAATTTCAGAGTGAAGTGGAAAATCATCGTAACAAGAAAATAAAGTTTCTACGATCTGATCGCAGAGGCGAATATTTGAGTTACGAGTTTGGTCTTCAATTAAAACAATGTGGAATAGTTTCACAAACTCATGCCACCTGGAACACCACAGCGTAATGGTGTGTCCGAACGTCATAACCGTACTTTATTTGATATAGTGCAATCTATGATGTCTCTTACCGATTTACCACTATCGTTTTGGGGTTATGCATTAGAGACAGCTGCTGTGGGAGTCCTGGATTAGGGGGTGTCCGGATGGCCGGACTATACCTTTAGCCGGACTCCTGGACTATGAAGAAACAAGATTGAAGACTTCGTCCCGTGTCCGGAAGGGACTTTCCTTGGCATGGAAGGCAAGCTTGGCGATACGGATATGTAGATCTCCTACCATTGTAACCGACTCTATGTAACCCTAACCCTATCTGGTGTCTATATAAACTGGAGGGTTTTAGTCCGTAGGACAACACATTCATACACAACAATCATACCATAGGCTAGCTTCTAGGGTTTAGCCTCTCTGATCTCGTGGTAGATCTACTCTTGTACTACCCATATCATCAATATTAATCAAGCAAGACGTAGGGTTTTACCTCCATCGAGAGGGCCCGAACCTGGGTAAAACTTCATGTCCCTTGCCTCCTGTTACCATCCGGCCTAGACGCACAGTTCGGGACCCCCTACCCGAGATCCGCCGGTTTTGACACCGACATTGGTGCTTTCATTGAGAGTTCCTTTGTGTCGTCACCGTTAGGCTTGATGGATCCTACGATCATCAATAGCGATGCAGTCCAGGGTGAGACCTTTTTCCCCGGACAGATCTTCGTCTTCGGCGGCTTCGCACTGCGGGCCAATTCACTTGGCCATCTGGAGCAGATCGAAAGCTATGCCCCTAGCCGTCAGGTCAGATTTGGAAGTTTAAACTACACGGCTGACATCCGCGGGGACTTGATATTCGACGGATTCGAGCCACTGCCGAGCGCACCGCACTGTCACGACGAGCATGATCTAGCTCTGCCGCCGAACAGTGCCCTGGAGGCCGCACCCGCATCGGCTTCGACCTTTAATTCGGAGCCAACTGCGCCGATCGAGGATGGGCGGTTGGACGCCGCCTCGGGGGCTGCGATCCCAACGGCTATCAAGCCGAACACCAGCCCCGCACTCCGCGAGACTCGTGACTCCAAGAAGCCGGACTCCAAACCCTTCGCGCCCCTGCCGATCGAATCCGATTGGGCGCTGATCATGGAGTTTACTGCCACGGACATCTTTCAGCACTCGCCTTTCGGCGATATTCTGAAGACACTAAAGTCTCTCTCTTTATCAAGAGAGCCCTGGCCGGACTACGGTCAGCAAGGTTGGGGTACGGACGATGAAGAAATTCAAAGCCCACCCACCACCCACTTTGTAGACACTGTCGACGATTTAACTGACATGCTCGACTTTGACTCCAAAGACATCGACGGTATGGACGCCGATGAAGGAGACGATGAAGAACCAGCGCCTATAAGGCCCTGGAAAGCCACCTCGTCATATGACATATACATGGTGGACACCCCAAAAGAAGGAGATGGCGATGGAATAGCGGAGGATGACCCCTCCAAGAAACAACCTAAGCGCCGGCGTCAGCGGCGCCGATCAAAATCCCGCCAAAACAAATACGGTGATTCCAGCATGGGAGATAATAATACTCCGGAGAGTGCCAAAGAAAACCCCCTCCAGCAAGATTTAGCACAGGAGGATGGAGAAACCAGCCCTCATGAGAGAGCGGCAGACAGAGAGGTCGAGGACGATAATTATATGCCTCCCTCCGAAGACGAGGCAAGCCTCGACGATGACGAATTTGTCATGCCAGAGGATCCCGTCGAGCAAGAGCGTTTTCAACGCAGGCTTATGGCCATGGCAAGAAGCCTCAAGAAAAAACAGCAACAACTTAGAGCTGATCAAGATTTGCTAGTCAACAGATGGACTTAAGTCCTTGCGGCTGAAGAGCATAAACTCGAATGCCCCTCCAAGAGCTACCGAAAGCGCAGGTTGCTACCCCGACTAGAGGAGGAACCATTTAAACCTGCATCACCTGCACTCGACACGGCCGATCGGCCACCTCGTGGCCGCGACAGAGAGGCCTCTCGGCCCTCCACTCAAGCCGCACCCCGTACCAAGGCACGGGAAAATGCGCCGGACCTGCGAGATATGTTGGAGGACAAGGCAAGGCAAACAAGATCGATCTACGGATCGCGTGTGCGCCCCACGACTCGAGACGGTAACCGTCATGCTGGCCACAAATTCGGCAGGGCCGAACACAGTAGACAAAGCTCATTGGAGCTACGTCGTGATATAGCCCAGTATAGAGGTGCCGCACACCCACTATGCTTCATAGACGAAATAATGGATTATCAAATCCCCGAGGGTTTCAAACCCGTAAACATCGAATCATATGATGGCACAACAGATCCTGCGGTATGGATCGAGGATTATCTCCTTCATATCCACATGGCCCGCGGCGATGATTTCCACACCATCAAATACCTCTCACTCAAGCTTAAAGGACCAGCTCGGCATTGGCTTAACAGCTTGCCAACAGGATCAATCAGTTGTTGGGAGGACCTGGAAGCCGCATTCCTCGACAATTTCCAGGGCACTTATGTGCGACCCCCAGACGCCGATGACCTAAGTCACGTAATTCAGTAGCCAGAGGAATCGGCCAGGCAATTTTGGACACGGTTCCTAACAAAGAAAAATCAAATAGTCGACTGTCCAGATGCTGAGGCCCTAGCAGCCTTCAAGCATAATATCCGTGACGAGTGGCTTGCCCGGCACCTTGGACAGGAAAAGACGAAATCTATGGCAGCACTCACGACACTCATGACCCGCTTTTGCGCGGGAGAAGACAACTAGCTTGCTCGTAGCAACAACATGACCAAGGACCCTGGTAATTCGGATACCAGGGACAGTAGTGGCAGGTCGCGTCGCAACAAGCAGAGGCGCCGCATTAACGGCGACAACGCTGAGGATACGGCAGTTAATGCCGGATTTAGAGGCTATAAATCCGGTCAGCGGAAAAAGTCATTCAAAAGAAATCCTAGGGGCCCGTCCAGTTTGGACCGAATACTCGACCGCTTGTGCCAGATACATGGCACCCCCGAAAAGTCGGCCAATCACACCAACAGGGATTGTTGAGTGTTCAAGCAGGCATGCAAGTTAAATGCCGAAAATACAGACAAGGGGCTGCATAGCGATGATGACGAAGAGCCCCGGCCGCCGAACAACATGGACAGAAGGGTTTTCCCCCACAAGTGCGGACGGTGAACATGATATACGCAACCCACATCCCCAAGAGGGAGTGGAAGCGCGCGTTAAGGGACGTATACGCAATAGAGCCAGTCGCCCCAAAGTTCAACCCATGGTCCTCCTGCCCGATCACCTTTGATTGAAGGGACCATCCCACTAGCTCCCGTCATGGCGGATTCGCCGCATTGATTTTAGACCCAATTATTGACGGATTTCATCTCACTAGAGTCCTTATGGACGGCGGCAGTAGTCTGAACCTGCTTTACCAGGATACAGTGCGGAAAATGGGCATAGATCCCTCGAGGATTAGGACCACCAAAACGACCTTTAAAGGCGTAATACCAGGTGTAGAGGCCAACTGTACAGGCTCATTCACACTTGAAGTGGTCTTCGGATCTCCGGATAATTTCCGAAGCGAGGAGTTAATCTTCGACATAGTCCCATTCCGCAGTGGCTATCACGCACTGCTCGGACGAACCGCATTCGCCAAGTTCAATGTGGTACCGCACTACACATACCTTAAGCTCAAGATGCCAGGCCCTCGAGGAGTAATTACGGTCAATGGAAACACAAACGCTCCCTCCGAACGGATGAGCACATGGCGGCCCTTGTAGCAGAAGTACAAAGCAGCCTCTCCAGGCAGTTCTCCAGTCCGGCCATTAAACGTCCGGACACCGTCCAGCGCACCCGGAGTAACCTGCAACAAGATCGCCTGGCATGTTCCGAGCAGGCGTAGCAATGCGGCCCCAACCCCAGCCCTCGCAAAAATGCAACACTAGTGCTTCGCATACATAACTACGCTCTAGAAATACCATGGGTACAGGGGGAGGGGCACCACCACGGCACGCCCGAAACACGGCTTAGATCGCACCATGGGCTGCCGATTCTTTAATTTTCTCTTACTTTCAGGACTCCATTCTTCGGAAGGCCTGTTCGGCAGTTCAATTGCCGCACAAACGATGCAAGAACCAGGGAAGCAGACAAGCCATGCCGCATTACGGAACTCCCAGGTGGTCTCTATCACGAGCAGTATACCTGTTTCGCATATCATTCCGCAGCCTGCCCCTGGAACGGACATTTAAATAGTCCAACCTTTTGCTTATCGCATTATTTGTATCGTTCTGCTTTGATCGCAGCCCTTTTTTAATAAATAATGCATAGATTTTGTCTATTTTTGCATTACTCTTTTCCTACAAATATATGTTCCTTAACGACATATTGCACCCGTACACTTTGGTACGGCCAAAATATGCCAGGGGCTTTAGTACCCCTCAACATGGTGTGAGAAGTCCGAACACTTTAACAAGTGCGGCACCCCGAACTTATAGCATTATATGCATCGGCTCGGAATCATGTCTTGGGTCAATAGTTGGGTTTGCCCGGCTCCTATGTTTTGGTGCCTTACGTTCCGCTATATCGGCTAAGGTAGCACTAGGAGAACCACTGCAATTGTGCCCCAGTTGAGCTGGGTCGAGCACCTCAGTGGAGAAAGCTAAAACTGACTGTCATGATGAAGCGAGAGTTGGTCGCTGTTCGAGATGTTTTTCGAGTCCCTAAAGACTTATGCCGCTTAGAGCGAGGAGTCGGCTCTGTCCGGCCAAGGCGTGGATAGCGCCCCGAACTCGGTCTTCCGAATACCAGGGGCTTCGCCGAAATTTAAAATTATAGAATTCTATGGCTAAGTGAGAGTGTTCACGCATTATAGTTCGATTGCCTTGTTCGTTGGGCTGAGCGCCTCCCTCGAAGGACCCAAACATGGGAAAAAGAGCGCTCAGGTTTATCCCCGAACACCCCAGCACTAGCGGCACGGGGGCAGAAGTCGACGACTCGTCATCTCTCAGAATTGATAAACGGCCGCACAGAAGGTAATATTTTAAATTCCAACAGCATTGCTTAGCGCATATGAACAAGTTTTCAGCGCACAGGACAAAACGAGCAAGTTTCACTCAAAAATTACATCCCTAGAACATTCATCCGCCACAAGGCAGGCACCCTTCAGAACATCCTTATAATAATTCTCGGGCTTGCAATGCTCTTTCCCCGGCGGTGGCCCGTCCTTCACAAGCTTCTCAGCATCCAGCTTGCCCCAGTGCACCTTAGCACGGGCAAGGGCCCTACGGGCACCTTCAATGCAAATGGAGCGCTTGATGACTTCAAGCCTCGGACAGGCCTCCACCAGCCGCCGCACCAGCCCGAAATAGCTCCCAGGCAGAGCCTCTCCAGGCCACAGCCAAACTATGAGGCCCTTCATGGCCTGTTCGGCCGCCTTGTGGAGCTCATCCAGTTGCTTCAGCTGGTCGCTCAGGGGCACGGGGTGTCCGGCCTCAGCATACTGAGAGCAGAACACCTTCTCTGTCGAGCTGCCCTCCTCAGCTCAATGGAATGCGGCGGCATCGGACACACTCCGGGGAAGATCTGCGAACGCTCCTGGAGAGCTCCGGATTCGGGTAAGTAACAAGTAACTCACGTTTATGTGTTTGCTTTGCATAAAGAATGCCTTACCCGCCGCTATCTTCTTCACCTCATCCAACTCCTGGAGGGTCTTCTGGGATTCGGCCTTGGCAGACTTGGCATTTTCAATAGCCGCCGCGAGCTCGGACGCTCGCGTCTTTGAGTCCAACTCCAAACTCTCATGTTTTTTCATGAGAACCTGGAGCTCTTGCTGCACCTTGCCAACCTGGGCCTCGTATTTCTCCCGCTTGATGCGCTCCGTGGCCGCCCTCTCCTCGGCCTCGACCAGCGCTTGCTTAAGGGTCGCTACCTCAGACGTGGCCCCTACAATAGCCACGATAATCCTGTCATTTTTTGCAATTGCACCTTTTTAAATATATTTAAACAAGGTATTTCTTACCTTCATTGTCCTCGAGCTGCTTCGTGGCACACCCGAGCTCTTGCTCGGACCGCTCAAGGTTCTGCTTTAGCGTGTCCACTTCCGCAGTCAGTGCGGCGGACGCAAGCAGAGAAGCCTGCATACGCATATTGACTCCTTTTTGTTAGACTCCTGCGAATTTTATTTGATCCTCTATTCGGCTTTTCTTCCCGAACGCCAAATAGAACATCAGGGGCTATTGTCTATGCGGTAATATTATTTACACATTCTTTACTTACCTCAAATCCTGTTAAAAGGCTAGTACAAGCTTCAGTCAGTCCGCTCTTGGCGGACTGAACCTTCTGGACCACACACTCATAATGGTGCGGTGCTCCTCGTCGATGGAGGCGCCTTGGAGCGCCTCCAACAGATTGTCCGGCGCCTCCGGTTGGACGGGGGTCACCGGCATGGTGGGCTTGCTCCTCTTGGAAGGAGGTCCCCCACCGGACTCTGGAACCTTTGAAGGTTCCGGAGCGATGTTCGGCCTAGAGCCGGACTTGGAGCCCTGGGAGATTTTATCCCCTTCACCCCTGGAGTCCGGGAGGTCGCCTTGCGGCGCCTCCAGGACCACCTCCTCCTAGCTTGGAACCTGTTGGGACAACACTTCGGCGTCGTTCGTAGGGCGGGGGGAGGAAGCCGTCGGAAGCGAATTCACGTCCGACGAGTCCAGTGAACCGCTCGACGACGCGTCGAGCCGGCCTTTTGGTGGACTGCATGTTCGTATTCGACATAAGGGAAAGTTGTGCGATAAAGGAATACTATGAATTACTCTAGTATCCAGATACTTACGATTTCGCCAGGGGCTTGGCCCTGTGTGGCCACTCCTCTTCGCTGTCGTCGGCGTCGGTGGAGTAGTCCGGAGGAAGGGTTTTCCCCTTCTTGGACCTTTCGGCCTCCCCAGTTGGGGCGGCCTTCCTTTTCTTCCCTTCCCCCGCTGGAGGGGGAGAGGTCTCTTCTTCCTCCTCCTCGTCTTCATGGGAGGAGTGCGTCTTGGAGCCGTCGGATGATGGATCCGACGCCTCCTGGCGCCGGGCACTCTTTCGAGTCCCCGTGGCCTTCTTCTTGGCCTTCTTCTCCGGCACCACATAGGGTGCCGGAACCAGCAGCTTCGCCAAACTAGCATCCGCTGGGCCTTCGGGCAAAGGAGCCGGACAGTTGATTTGTCCGGACGTCTCCTGCCAATCCTGTCAAATGCAAGGGAGCTTAGATCCCGCATGGAGTCAAACTATGAAAAACTGATACCCTGTAGAAGGTAAAAATAGCTTACCACATGAGTGTGACGCTGCGTGCTGAATCCGCGATCCTCGGTAGCGGATGCGGGGGCCTCGGCGCCTTTGAAAAGCACCTTCCAGGCATCTTCGTATGTCGTGTCGAAGAGCCTACTCAGAGTTCGGTGCCGCGCCGGGTCGAACTCCCACGGGTTGAAAGCCCGTTGTTGACACGGGAGGATCCGGCGGATGAGCATAACCTGGACTACGTTGACAAGCTTGAGCTGCTTGTCCACCAGGGTTTGGACGCATGTTTGGAGTCCTGTCAGCTCTCCTTTTTTACCCCATGACAGGCCCGTCTCTTTCCAGGACGTGAGCCGTGTTGGGGGTCCGGATCGGAACTCGGGGGCTGCGACCCACTTAGGGTCGCGCGGCTCGGTGATGTAAAACCACCATGATTGCCACCCCTTCAGGGTCTCCACAAAGGAGCCCTCGAGCCATAAGATGTTGGGCATCTTGCCCACCATGGCGCCTCCGCACTCCGCCTAGTTGCCGCGCACCACCTTCGGCTTGACTTTAAAAGTCTTGAGCCATAGGCCAAAATGGGGGCGGATGCGGAGGAAGGCCTCGCACACGACGATAAACGCCGAGATGTTGAGGACAAAGTTCGGGGCCAGATCATGGAAATCCAGGCGATAGTAGAACATGAGCCCCCAGACAAATGGGTGGAGAGGGAAACCCAGTCCGCGGAGGAAATGGGGGAGGAACACCACCCTCTCATGGGGCCTAGGGGTAGGGATGAGCTGCCCCCCTTTGAGAGGCCGGTGCGCAATGTCGTTGGACAAGTATCCGGCCTTCCTTAATCTTTTGATGTGTCCCTCCATAACGGAGGAGACCATCCACTTGCCTCCCGCTCCGGACATGGCTGGAGAAGGTTGAGGTGGGGAGTGCGGACTTGGGCGCTAGAGCTCGAGTGCGCGAAAATGGATAGGCAAAGGAGGAAGAAGGCGCAGGTGAAAAGGTGGATCCTTATCCCCTTATATGGGTGGACGCAACTATGCGTCCCCACCAGCCTGGTAAAACTCGCTTATCTCCCAAGCGCCATAATCAATGGCGCGGTTGGGTTACCCACGCCCGTATTGATGAGAATCCCGGAATAAGGGGACACGATCTCTCCTTTAACAAGACGTGCCAAGGAAACCGCCTCGCATAACACGCTGAGATGGGACAGTAAAACGATTCGAATAAAGACTTGGCCGTGGTGTGATGTCACGCTACGGAATACGTCAACAGATTGGATTTGTGTAAATATTATTCTCTCTATGGCAATATGTGGAAACTTATTTTGTAGAGACGGACACTATCTTTGTGTTCAAAATCTTCTATGAAGTACTTGGAGGAGGAACCCGCCTTGCAATGCCGAAGACAATCTGCGCGTCGGACTCGTCGTCATTGAAGCCTGGTTCAGGGGCTACTGAGGGAGTCCTGGATTAGGGGGTGTCCGGATGGCCGGACTATACCTTCAGCCGGACTCCTGGACTATGAAGATACAAGATTGAAGACTTCGTTCCGTGTCCGGAAGGGACTTTCCTTGGCGTGGAAGGCAAGCTTGGCGATATGGATATGTAGATCTCCTACCATTGTAACCGACTCTATGTAACCCTAACCCTATCCGATGTCTATATAAACTGGAGGGTTTTAGTCCGTAGGACAACACATTCATACACAACAATCATACATAGGCTAGCTTCTAGGGTTTAGCCTCTCTGATCTCGTGGTAGATCTACTCTTGTACTACCCATATCATCAATATTAATCAAGCAGGACGTAGGGTTTTACCTCCATCGAGAGGGCCCGAACCTGGGTAAAACTTCGTGTCCCTTGCCTCCTGTTACCATCCGGCCTAGACGCACAGTTCAGGACCCCCTACCCGAGATCTGCCGGTTTTGACACCGACAGCTGCATTCACATTAAAAAGGGCACCATCTAAATCCATTGAGACGACACCGTATGAACTGTGGTTTAGCAAGAAACCTAAGCCATCCTTTCTTAAAGTTTGGGGTTGCGATGCTTATGTGAAAAAGTTTCATCTTGATAAGCTCAAACCCAAGTTGGAGAAGTGCATCTTCATAGGATACCCAAAAGTAACTGTTGGGTACACCTTCTATCACAGATCCGAAGGCAAGATATTTGTTGCTGAGAATGGATCTTTTCTAGAGAAGGAGTTTCTCTCGAAAGAAGTGAGTGGGAGGAAAGTAGAACTTGATGAGGTAACTGTACCTGCTCGCTTATTGGAAAGTAGTTCATCATAGAAATATGTTTCTGTGACTCCTACACCAATTAGTGAGGAAGCTAATGATGATGATCATGTAACTTGAGATCAAGTTACTACCGAACCTCGTAGGTCAACCAGAGTAAGATCCACACCAGAGTGGTACGGTAATCCTATTCTGGAGGTCATGTTAATTGACCATGACGAACCTACGAACTATGAGGAAGCGATGATGAGCCCAGATTCCGCGAAATGGCTTGAGGCCATGAAATCTGAGATGGGATCCTGCTACCTCTTGAGCACTTGCGTTGGTTTTCCCTTGAAGAGGAAAGGGTGGTGCAGCAAAGTAGTGTATGTATTTCCCTCAGTTTTTAAGAACCAAGGTATCAATCCAGTAGGAGGCTATGCGCGAGTCCCTCGCACCTACACAAAACAAATAAATCCTTGCAACCAACGCGATAAGGGGTTGTCAATCCCTACACGGTCACATACGAGAGTGAGATCTGATAGATATGATAAGATAATATTTTTGTATTTTTATGATAAACATGCAAAGTAAAATAAAAGAAATGAAAATAACTAAGTATTGGAAGATTAATATGATGAAGATAGACCCGGGGCCATAGGTTTCACTAGTGGCTTCTCTCAAGAGCATAAGTATTTTACGGTGGGTGAACAAATTACTGTTGAGCAATTGACGGAATTGAGCATAGTTATGAGAATATCTAGGTATGATTATGTATATAGGCATCACATCCAAGACAAGTAGACCGACTCCTGCCTGCATCTACTACTATTACTCCACACATCGACCGCTATCCAGCATGCATCTAGAGTATTAAGTTCAAGAGAACAGAGTAATGCTTTAAGCAAGATGGCATGATGTAGAGGGATAAACTCATGCAATATGACGAAAACCCCAACTTGTTATCCTCGATGGCAACAATACAATACGTGCCTTGCTGCCCCTACAGTCAATTGGAAAGGACACCGCAAGATTGAACCCAAAGCTAAGCACTTCTCCTATTGCAAGAAAGATCAATCTAGTAGGCCAAACCAAACTGATAATTCGAAGAGACTTGCAAACATAACCAATCATACATGAAAGAATTCAGAGAAGATTCAAATATTGTTCATAGATAAACTTGATCATAAACCCACAATTCATCGGTCTCAACAAACACACAGCAAAACAAGATTACATCGAATAGATCTCCACAAGAGAGGGGGAGAACTTTGTATTGAGATCCAAAAAGAGAGAAGAAGACATCTAGCTAATAACTATGGACCCGAAGGTCTGAGGTAAACTACTCACACTTCATCGGAGAGGCTATGGTGTTGATGTAGAAGCCCTCCGTGATCGATGCCCCCTCCGGCGGAGCTCCGGAACAGGCCCCAAGATGGGATCTCGTGGATACAGAAAGTTACGGCGGTGGAATTAGGGTTTTGGCTCCGTATCTGATCGTTTGGGGGTACGTAGGTATATATAGGAGGAAGAAGTACGTCGGTGGAGCAACAGGGGGCCCACGAGGGTGGAGGGCGCGCCTGGGGGGCTAGGCGGACTCCCCTACCTCGCGGCCTCCCTGTTGGTTGCTTGACGTAGGGTCCAAGTCTCCTGGATCTTGTTCGTTCCAAAAATCACGTTCCCGAAGGTTTCATTCCGTTTGGACTCCGTTTGATATTCCTTTTCTTCGAAACCCTAAAATAGGCAAAAAAAAACAGTAATTCTGGGTTGGGCCTCCGGTTAGTAGGTTAGTCCCAAAAGTAATATAAAAGTGTATAATAAAGCCCAATAATGTACAAAATAGTATAATATAGCATGGAGCAATCAAAAATTATAGATACGTTGGAGACGTATCAAGCATCCCCAAGCTTAATTCCTGCTCGTCCTCGAGTAGGTAAATGATAAAAACAGAATTTTTGATGTGGAATGCTACTTGGCATAATTTCAATGTAATTCTTCTTAATTGTGGTATGAATATTCAGATCTGAAAGATTCAAAAGAAAAGTTTAATATTGATATAGAAATAATAATACTTTAAGCATACTAACTAAGCAATTATGTCCTCTCAAAATAACATGGCCAAAGAAAGTTATCCCTACAAAATCATATAGTTTGGCTATGCTCTATCTTCACCACACAAAGTATTTAAATCATGCACAACCCCGATGACAAGCCAAGCAATTGTTTCATACTTTTGGTGTTCTCAAACTTTTTCAATCTTCACGCAATACATGAGCGTGAGCCATGGACATATCACTTTAGGTGGAATAGAATGGTGGGTGTGGAGGAGACAAAAAGGGAGAAGATAGTCTCACATCAACTAGGCGTATCAACGGGCTATGGAGATGCCCATCAATAGGTACCAATGTGAGTGAGTAGGGATTGCCATGCAACGGATGCACTAGAGCTATAAGTATATGAAAGCTCAAAAAGAAACTAAGTGGGTGTGCATCCAACTTGCTTGCTCACGAAGACCTAGGGCATTTTGAGGAAGCCCATCATTGGAATATACAAGCCAAGTTCTATAATGAAAATTTCCCACTAGTATATGAAGGTGATAACCAAGGAGACTCTCTACTATGAAGATCATGGTGCTACTTTGAAGCACAAGAGTGGTAAAAGGATAGTAGCATTGTCCCTTCTCTCTTTTTCTCTCATTTTTTTGTTTGGGCCTTTTCTCTTTTTTTATGGCCTCTTTTTTTATTATTATTTTCGTCCGGAGTCTCATCCCGACTTGTGGGGGAATCATAGTCTCCATCATCCTTTCCTCACTGGGACAATGCTCTAATAATGATGATCATCACACTTTTATTTTCTTACAACTCAAGAATTACAAGTTGATACTTAGAACAAGATATGACTCTATATGAATGCCTCCGGCGGTGTACCGGGATATGAAATGACTCAAGTGTGACATGTATGAAAGAATTATGAACGGTGGCTTTGCCACAAATACAATGTCAACTACATGATCATGCAAAGCAATATGACAATGATGGAGCGTGTCATAGTAAACGGAATGGTGGAAAGTTGCATGGCAATATATCTCGGAATGGCTATGGAAATACCATGATAGGTAGGTATGGTGGCTGTTTTGAGGAAGGTATATGGTGGGTGTATGATACCGGCGAAATGTGCGCGGTATTAGAGAGGCTAGCAATGGTGGAAGGGTGAGAGTGCGTATAATCCATGGACTCAACATTAGTCATAAAGAACTCATATACTTATTGCAAAAATCTACATGTTATCAAAGCAAAGTATTACGCGCATGCTCCTAGGGGGATAGATTGGTAGGAAAAGACCATCGCTCGTCCCCGACCGCCACTCATAAGAAGACAATCAATAAATAAATCATGCTCCGACTTCATCACATAACGGTTCACCATACGTGCATGCTACGGGAATCACAAACTTCAACACAAGTACTTATCAAATTCACAACTACTCAACTAGCATGACTCTAATATCACCATCTCCATATCTCAAAACAATTATCAAGCATCAAACTTCTCTTAGTATTCAACACACTCATAAGAGAATTTTATTATTAATCTTGTATACCTAGCATATTAGGATTATTTAAGAAATTACCATGCTATTTAAGACTCTCAAAATAATCTAAGTGAAGCATGAGAGATCAAAAGTTTCTATAAAACAAATCCACCGACGCGCTCTAAAAGATATAAGTGAAGTACTAGAGCAAAACTATATAACTCAAAAGATATAAGTGAAGCACATAGAGTATTCTAATAATTTCCGAATCATGTGTGTCTCTCTCAAAAGGTGTGTACAGCAAGAATGATTGTGGTAAACTAACAAATAAAGACTCAAATCATACAATACGCTCCAAGCAAAACACATATCATGTGGTGAATAAAAATATAGCTCCAAGTAAAGTTACCGATAGAAGTTGACAAAAGAGGGGATGCCTTTCGGGGCATCCCCAAGCTTTGGCTTTTAGGTGTCCTTAGATTATCTTGGAGGTTCCATGGGCATCCCCAAGATTATGCTCTTGCCACTCCTTGTTCCATAATCCATCAAATCCTTACCCAAAACTTGAAAACTTCACAACACAAAACTTAAAGTAGAAAATCTCGTGAGCTCCATTAGCGAAAGAAAACAAAAGACCACTTCAAGGTACTGTAATGAACTCATTATTTATTTATATTGGTGTTAAACCTAATGTATTCCAACTTCTCTATGGTTTATAAACTATTTTACTAGCCATAGATTCATCAAAATAAGCAAACAACACACGAAAAACAGAATCTGTCAAAAACAGAACAGTCTGTAGTAATCTGTAGCTAGCACAAGATCGGGAACCCCAAAAATTATAAAATAAATTGCTGGACGTGAGTAATTTATCTATTAATCATCTGAAAAAATAATTAACTAAATATCACTTTCCAAATAAAAATGGAAGCAGTTCTCGTGAGCGCTAAAGTTTCTGTTTTTTACAGCAAGATTAACAAGACTTTCCCCAAGTCTTCCCAACGGTTCTACTTGGCACAAACACTAATTAAACACGAAAACACAACCAAAACAGAGGATAGATAAATTATTTATTACTAAATAGGAGAAAAAAGCAAGGAATAAAAATAAAATTGGGTTGCCTCCCAACAAGCGCTATCGTTTAACGCCCCTAGCTAGGCATAAAAAGCAAGGATAGATCTAGGTATTGCCATCTTTGGTTTTAAGGAAGAAAAGAGAAAACTTGCTATATATGGAATTAATCTTTCTATTTTTATAAAGCACATGGCTATTAATGGTAGAAGAAAGATTAATTATGTTACGAAAATTTGTATCTAAGCTAGCCTTCCTCTCTTTGATAGATTCGTTTTGGTAAGAGAGCAAAAGAGATGTAGATTCAACTTTCTCATTCATGGGGTGCCCAAATATGGTTTTCATCTTTTCATAAGTGTATATGGCATCCCCTTCAAGAAAGCCTTCTTCAAATATAGAATCTAAGACATGCTTAAAAGAAGAAGGAAGGGCAATATAAAAGCTTTTTAAGTAAATTTCAATTTCGTATTGAGGCACATAGCTAGCCCTGATCCTTAATAGTATATACCAAGCATATTTCAAAGATTCATCAAGTAAATAACAAAAAATTCTGAAATCATCTTCATCAAAATTATTAAGATTCTCATTGATAACTCCGGTAGATTTTTCCATAGTATCCTTATTTATAAGCTTAGCGAGAATACAAGGGTTGTCCAAAGTACTAATACTCGGGAGAGAACCCCCAACCCATTTTGATTCAGACATGGCGGAAGAAAGGAGAGCGAGAAAAAAAGAGGGAGGGTAGAGAGAGAGAGAGGGTGAATAAAACGTCAAGGGTGAAGTGGGGGAGAGTAAAACGAGAGGCAAATGGCAAATAATGTAATGCGGGAGATAAGGGTTTGTGATGGGTACTTGGTATGTAGAGGGATTGTGATGGGTACTTGGTATGTAATGCGAGAGTATTAAGTTCAAGGGAATAGAGTAACGCTTTAAGCAAGATGACATGATGTAGAGGGATAAACTCATGCAATATGATGAAAACCCCAACTTGTTATCCTCGATGGCAACAATACAATACGTGCCTTGCTGCCCCTACTGTCACTGGGAAAGGACACCGCAAGATTGAACCCAAAGCTAAGCACTTCTCCTATTGCAAGAAAGATCAATCTAGTAGGCCAAACCAAACTGATAATTCGAAGAGACTTGCAAAGATAACCAATCATACATAAAAAATTCAGAGAAGATTCAAATATTGTTCATAGATAAACTTGATCATAAACCCACAATTCATCGGTCTCAACAAACACACCACAAAAGAAGATTACATCGAATAGATCTCCACAAGAGAGGGGGAGAACTTTGTATTGAGATCCAAAAAGAGAGAAGAAGCCATCTAGCTAATAACTATGGACTCGAAGGTCTGAGGTAAACTACTCACACTTCATCGGAGAGGCTATGGTGTTGATGTAGAAGCCCTCTGTGATCGATGCCCCCTCCGGCGGAGCTCCGGAACAGGCCCCAAGATGGGATCTCGTGGATACAGAAAGTTACGGCGGTGGAATTAGGGTTTTGGCTCCGTATCTAATCGTTTGGGGGTACGTAGGTATATATAGGAGGAAGAAGTACGTCGGTGGAGCAACAGGGGGCCCACGAGGGTGGAGGGCGTGCGTGGGGGGTAGGCACGCCCCCCTACCTCGTGGCCTCCCTGTTGGTTGCTTGACATAGGGTCCAAGTCTCCTAGATCTTGTTCGTTCCAAAAATCACGTTCCCGAAGGTTTCATTCCGTTTGGACTCCGTTTGATATTCCTTTTCTTCGAAACCCTAAAATAGGCAAAAAAACAGCAATTCTGGGCTGGGCCTTCGATTAATAGGTTAGTCCCAAAAATAATATAAAAATGTATAATAAAGCCCAATAATGTCCAAAATAGTAGATAATATAGCATGGAGCAATCAAAAATTATAGATATGTTGGAAACATATCAGATCCATGTATGAGAACAAAGTGTGGACTTTGGTTGACTTGCCCAATGATCGGCAAGCCATAGAAAATAAATGGATCTTCAAGAGGAAGACGGACGCTGATAGTAGTGTTGCTATCTACAAAGTTCGAATTGTCGCAAAATGTTTTCAACAAGTTCAAGGTGTTGACTACGATTAGATTTTATCACTCGTATCGATGCTTAAGTCCGTCCGAATCATGTTAGCAATTGCCGCATTTTATGATTATGAAATTTGGCAAATGGATGTAAAGACTGCATTCCTGAATGGATTTCTGGAAGAAGAGTTGTATATGATGCAACCTAAAGGTTTTGTCGATCCTAAAGGTGCTAACAAAGTGAGCAAGCTCCAGCGATACATCAATGGACTGGTGCAAGCATCTTGGAGTTGGAATAAACGTTTTGATAGTGTGATCAAAGCATATGGTTTTATACAGACTTGCGGTGAAGCCTGTGTTTACAAGAAAGTGAGTGGGAGCACTACATCATTTCTGATAAATATATGTGAATGACATATTGTTGATCGGAAATAATGTAGAATTTTCTGGAAAGCATAAAGGAGTATTTGAAAGGAGTTTTTCAAATAAAGACCTCGGTGAAGCTACTTACATATTGAGCATCAAGATCTATAGAGATAGATCAAGACGCTTGATAAGTTTTTTCAATGAGTACATACCTTAACAAGATTTTGAAGTAGTTCAAAATGGAACAGTCAAAGAAAGAGTTCTTACCTGCGTTACAAGGTGTGAAATTGAGTAAGACTCAAAGCCCGACCAAGGCAGAAGATAGAAAGAGAATGTAAGTCATTCCCTATGCCTCAGCCATAGTTTCTATAAAGTATGCCATGTTGTGTACCAGATCTATTGTATGCCCTACACTGAGTTTAGCAAGGGAGTACAATAGTGATCTAGGAGTAGATCACTAGACAGCGGTCAAAATTATCCTTAGTGGAATAAGGATATGTTTCTCGATTATGGAGGTGACAAAAGGTTCATCGTAAAGGGTTACGCCGATGCAAATTCTGACACTGATCCAGATGACTCTAAGTCTCAATCTGGATACATTTTGAAAGTGGGAGCAATTAGCTAGAGTAGCTCCGTGCAGAGCATTGTTGACATAGAAATTTGCAAAATGCATACGGATCTGAATGCGGCAGACCTGTAGACTAAACTTCTCTCACAAGCAAAACATGATCACACCTTAGTACTCTTTGGGTGTTAATCACATAGCGATGTGAACTAGATTATTGACTTTAGTAAACCCTTTGGGTGTTGGTCACATGACGATGTGAACTATGGGTGTTAATCACATGGTGATGTGAACTGTTGGTGTTAAATCACATGGCGATGTGAACTAGATTATTGACTCTAGTGCAAGTGGGAGACTGAAGGAAATATGCCCTAGAGGCAATAATAAAGTTATTATTTATTTCCTTATTTCATGATGAATGTTTATTATTCATGCTAGAATTGTATTAACCAGAAACATAATACATGTGTGAATACATAGACAAACATAGTGTCACTAGTATGCCTCTACTTGACTAGCTCGTTAATCAAAGATGGTTAAGTTTCTTAACCATAGACATGAGTTGTCATTTGATTAACGGGATCACATCATCAGGAGAATAATGTGATTGACTTGACACATTCCGTTAGCTTAGCACTTGATCGCTTAGTATGTTGCTATTGCTTTCTTCATGACTCATACATGTTCCTATGACTATGAGATTATGCAACTGCCGTTTACCGGAGGAACACTTTGTGTGCTACCAAACGTCGCAACGTAAACGGGTGATTATAAAGGTGCTCTACAGGTGTCTCTGAAGGTACTTGTTGAGTTGGCGTATTTCAAGATTAGGATTTGTCACTCTGATTGTCGGAGAGGTATCGCTAGGCCCACTCAGTAATGCACATCACTATAAGCCTTGCAAGCATTGTAACTGATGAGTTAGTTGCGGGATGATGTATTACGGAACGAGTAAAGAGACTTGCCGGTAACGAGATTGAACTAGGTATTGAGATACCGACGATCGAATCTCAGGCAAGTAACATACCGATGACAAAGGAACAGCGTATGTTGTTATGTGGTTCGACCGATAAAGATCTTCGTAGAATATGTAGGAGCTAATATGGGCATCCAGGTTCCGCTATTGGTTATTGACCAGAGAAGTGTCTCGGTCATGTCTACATAGTTCTCGAACCCATAGGGTCCGCACGCTTAACGTTCGTTGACGATATAGTATTTATGAGTTATGTATGTTGGTAACCGAATGTTGTTCGGAGTTCCGAATAAGATCACGGACATGATGAGGAACTCCGGAATGGTCCGGAGATAAAGTTTGATATATGGGATAATAGTGTTTGGTCTCTGGAAGGGTTCCGGAATTCACTGGAAGGGGTTCCGGATGTTTCCCGAAATGATTGGGTACGAGAACACTTTATTTGGGCCAAAAGGGAAAGCCCACAAGGTTTTTGGAAAGCGCAAAAGGAAGTTTTGCGGAGTCCAGGGGCCAGACGCCAGGGTCCCTGGCGTCTGGCCCTGGAGTCCGAGAAGGACTCTTGCTTTTCGGGTGAAACCAACTTTGTGGAGGCTTTTACTCCAAGTTTTGACCCCCAAGGCTCAACATATAAATAGAGGGGTAGGGCTAGCACCCAAGACACATCAAGAAACACCAAGCCGTGTGCCGGCTACCCCGTCCCCTCTAGTTTATCCTCCGTCATGGTTTTCGTAGTGCTTAGGCGAAGCCCTGCGGAGGTTGTTCTTCACCAACACCGTCACCACACCGTCGTGCTGCCGGAACTCATCTACTACTTCGCCCCTCTTGCTGGATCGAGAAGGCGAGGACGTGATCGAGCTGAACTTGTGCTGAACACGGAGGTGCCGTACGTTCGGTACTTGATCGGGACGGATCGTGAAGGTGTACGACTACATCAATCGCGTTGATAAACGCTTCCGCTTACGGTCTACGAGGGTACGTAGACAACACTCTCCCCTCCTGTTGCTATGCATCACCATGATCCTACGTGTGCGTAGGAATTTTTTTGAAATTACTACGTTCCCCAACAGATCCTACCACGACGCTCTGCTTAGAACTGCACCAACTCTCAGCTCTACCAATTAATAAAAACATGTATCCGGTTTGTGACTTAGAGTCGTCCGGAGCTCCCGCTGACTTTCTTGTAAATACAGACTTTCCAAAAGTCTGTATAAAACCATATGTTTTGATCACACTATCAAAGCGCATATTCCAACTCTGAGAGGCTTGCACCAGTCCATAAATGGATCGCCGGAGCTTGCACACTTTGTTAACACCTTTTGGATCGACAAAACCTTCTGGTTGCATCATATACAACTCTTCTTTAAGATATCCATTAAGGAATGCAGTTTTGACATCCATTTGCCAAATTTCATAATCATAAAATGCGGCAATTGCTAACATGATTCGGACGGATTTAAGCATCGCTATGAGTGAGAAGGTCTCATCGTAGTCAACTCCTTGAACTTGTCAAAAACCTTTCGCAACAAGTCGAGCTTTGAAGACAGTATCAGTCTTCTTCTAGAAGATCCATTTATTCTCTATGGCCTGCCGATCATCAGGCAAGTCAACCAAAGTCCACACTTTGTTCTCACACATGGATCCCATATCAGATTTCGTAGCTTCAAGCCATTTTGTGGAATCTGGGCTCATCATCGCTTCCTTATAGTTCATAGGTTCGTCATGGTCAACTAACATGACTTCCAGAATAGGGTTACCGTGCCACTCTGGTGTGGATCTTGCTCTGGTTGACCTACGAGGTTCGGTAGTAACTTGATCAGAAGTTTCATGATCATCATCATTAGCTTCCTCACCTACTGGTGTAGGAATCACTGGTACTAATTTCACCGATGAACTTCTTTCCAATAAGGGAGAAGGTACAATTACCTCGTCAAGTTCTACTTTCCTCCTACTCACTTCTTTCGAGGGAAACTCTTTCTCTAGAAAGGATCCATTCCTAGCAACAAGTATCTTGCCTTTGGATCTGTGATAGAAGGTGTACCCAACAGTCTCCTTTGGGTATCCTACGAATACACATTTCTCCGATTTGGGTTCGAGCTTATCAGGTTGAAGCTTTTTCACATAAGCATCGCAGCCCCAAACTTTAAGAAACGACAACTTGGGTTTCTTGCCAAACCACAGTTCATAAGGTGTCATCTCGACGAATTTAGATGGTGCCCTATTTAACGTGAATGCAGCTGTCTCTAAAGCGTAACCCCAAAAGGATAGCGGTAAATCAGTGAGAGACATCATAGATCGCACCATATCTAATAAAGTGCGGTTACGACGTTCGGACACACCATTACGTTGTGGTGTTCCAGGTGGCCTGAGTTGCGAAACTATTCCACATTGTTTCAAATGAAGTCCAAACTCATAACTCAAATACTCACCTCCACGATCAGATCGTAGAAACTTGGTTTTCTTGTTACGATGATTTTCCACTTCACTCTGAAATTCTTTGAACTTTTCAAATGTTTCAGACTTATGTTTCTTCAAGTAGATAAACTCATATCTGCTCAAATCATCTGTGAAGGTCAAAAAATAACGATATCCGCCACGAGCTTCAATGTTCATTGGACCGCATACATCAATATGTATGATTTCCAATAACTCTGTTGCTTGCTCTATTGTTTCGGAGAACGGAGTTTTAGTCATCTTGCCCATGAGGCATGGTTCGCAAGTACCAAGTGATTCATAATCAAGTGATTCCAGAAGTCCATCAGAATGGAGTTTCTTCATGCGCTTTACACCAATATGACCTAAACGGCAGTGCCACAAATAGGTTACACTATCATTATCAACTCTGCATCTTTTGGCTTCAATATTATGAACATGTGTATCACTACTATCAAGATTTAGTAAAACTAGACCACTCATCAGGGGTGCATGACCATAAAAGATATACTCATATAAATAGAACAACCATTATTCTCTGATTTAAATGAATAGACGTCTCGCATCAAACAAGATCCAGATATAATGTTCATGCTCAACGTTGGCACCAAATAACAATTATTTAGGTCTAATACTAATCGCGAAGGTAGATGTAGAGGTAGCGTGCCGACGGCGATCACATCGATTTTAGAACCATTTCCCACGCGCGTCGTCACCTCATCCTTTGCCAATCTTCGCTTAATCCGTAGCCCCTGTTTCAAGTTGCAAATGTTAACAACTGAACCAGTATCAAATACCCAGGCACTACTGCAAGCATTAGTAAGGTACACATCAATACTTCTCCGCCAAATACTTGGGGCAGTTCTGCTTCCAGTGACCAGTTCCTTTGCAGTAGAAGCACTCAGTCTCAGGCTTCGGTCCAGACTTGGGTTTCTTCACTTGAGCAGCAACTGGCTTGCTATTCTTCTTGAAGTTCCCCTTCTTCCCTTTACCCTTTTTCTTGAAACTGGTGGTCTTGTTGACCATCAACACTTGATGCTCCTTCTTGATTTCTACCTCCGCAGCCTTTAGCATTGCGAAGAGCTCAGGAATCATCTTATCTATCCCGTGCATATTATAATTCATCATGAAGCTCTTGTAGCTTGGTGGTAGTGATTGAAGAACTCTGTCAATGACACTATCATCAGGAAGATTAACTCCTAGTTGAGTCAAGTGGTTGTGGTACCCAGACATTCTGAGTATATGTTCACTGACAGAACTATTCTCCTCCATCTTGCAGTTGTAGAACTTATTGGAGACTTCATATCTCTCAATTCGGGCATTTGCTTGAAATATTAACTTCAACTCCTGGAACATCTCATATGCTCCATGACGTTCAAAACATCGTTGAAGTCCCGGTTCTAAGCCGTACAGCATGGCACACTGAACTATCGAGTAGTCATCAGCTTTGCTCTGCCAGGTGTTCATAACATCTGGCGTTGCTCCTACCGCGGGTTTGTCACCTAGTGGTGCTTCCAGGACATAATTCTTCTATGTAGCAATGAGGATAATCCTCAAGTTACGGACCCAGTCCATGTAGTTGCTACCATCATCTTTCAACTTAGCTTTCTCTAGGAACGCATTAAAATTCAACGGAACAACAGCACGGGCCATCTATCTACAACAACATAGACATGCAAAATACTATCAGGTACTAAGTTCATGATACATTAAAGTTCAATTAATCAAATTACTTAAGAACTCCCACTTAGATAGACATCTCTCTAATCATCTAAGTGATCACGTGATCCATATCAAGTAAACCATGTCTGATCATCACGTGAGATGGAGTTGTTTTCAATGGTGAACATCACTATGTTGATCATATCTACTATATGATTCACACTCGGCCTTTCGGTCTCTAGTGTTCCGAGGCCATATCTGCATATGCTAGGCTCGTCAAGTTTAACCCAAGTATTCCACGTGTGCAAAACTGGCTTGCACCCATTGTATGTGAACGTAGAGCTTATCACACCCGATCATCATGTAGTGTCTCGGCACGACGAACTGTAGCAACGGTGCATACTTAGGGAGAACACTTATACCTTGAAATTTAGTGAGAGATCATCTTATAATGCTACCGCCGAACTAAGAAAAATAAGATGCATAAAGGGTAAACATCACATGCAATCAATATAAGTGATATGATATGGCCAGCATTATCTTGTGCCTTTGATCTCCATCTCCAAAGCACCATCATGATCACCATCGTCACTGGCTTGACACCTTGATCTCCATCGAAGCATCGTTGTCGTCTCGCCAACTATTGCTTCTACGACTATCGCTACTGCTTAGTGATAAAGTAAAGCAATTACATGGTGATTGCATTTCATACAATAAAGCGACAACCATATGGCTCCTGCCAGTTGCCGATAACTGTGTTACAAAACATGATCATCTCATACAATAAAATTTAGCATCATGTCTTGACCATATCACATCACAGCATGCCCTGCAAAAACAAGTTAGACATCTTCTACTTTGTTGTTGCAAGTTTTACGTGACAGCTACGGGTTGAGCAAGAACCGTTCTTACCCACGCATCAAAAACCACAACGCGGTATAGTGATTGCTTTTTGATCTTCAAAAAGAACCCTATTCATTGAATCCAATTCAACTAAAGCTGGAGAAACAGACACCCACTAGCCACCTGTGTGCGAAGCACGTCGGTAGAACCAGCTGGAGGGGGGCACCGCACATGGCTAAAGATCAATGATCAACTTGTATGTCTATGGGGTGCCCCCCTCCCCTGTATATAAAGGAGTGGAGGAGGAGGAGGGGGCCGGCCTCCTAGGTGCGCCCCAAGGGGAGTCCTACTCCCACTGGGAGTAGTATTCCCCCCTTGCCTTGTTGGATTTAGGAGAGAAGGAAGGAGGAGGAAGGAAGGAAAGGGGGGCCGGCCCCTCCCAATTCGGATTTGGCCGGGGGGGTGCCTCTCCTTTGCTCCTTTCCCCTCTCTCCCAATAAGGCCCATATACCTCCGGGGGGTTCCGGTAACCTCCCGGTGCTCCGGTATACACCCGTTTTCACCCGGAACCATTCCGATGTCCAAACTATTGGGTAACATAGTAATTTCAAAAAAATTCCTACGCACACACAGGATCATGATGATGCATAGCAACGAGAGGGGAGAGTGTTGTCTACGTACCCTCGTAGACCGAAAGCGGAAGGGTTATATCAACGCGGTTGATGTAGTCGTACGTCTTCACGATCCGACTGATCCAAGTACCGAAAGCACGACACCTCCGACTTCTGCACACGTTCAGCTCGGTGACATCCTCGCCTTCTCGATCCAGTAAGAGGGGCGAAGTAGTAGATGAGTTCCGGCAGCACGACGGCATGGTGACGGTATTGGTGAAGAACAATCTCCGTAGGGCTTCGCCTAAGCACTACGAAAACTATGACCGAGGATAAACTAGAGGGGACGGGGTTGCCGGCACACGGCTTGGTGTTTCTTGATGTGTCTTGGGTGCTAGCCCTACCCCTCTATTTATATGTTGAGCCTTGGGGTCGAAACTTGGAGTAAAAGCCTCCACAAAGTCGGTTTCACCCGAAAGGCAAGAGTCCTTCTCGGACTCCAGGGCCAGACGCTAGGGTTCCTGGTGTCTGGACCCAGACGCCAGGGACCCTGGCGTCTGGCCCCTGGACTCCACAAAACTTCCTTTTGCGCTTTCCAAAACCTTGTGGGCTTTCCCCTTTGGCCCAAATAAAGTGTTTTCGTACCCAAACATTTCGGGAAACATCCAGAACCCCTTCCGGTGAATTCCGGAACCCTTCCGGAGTCCAAACACTATTATCCCATATATCAATATTTATCTCCAGACCATTCCGGAGTTCCTCGTCATGTCCGTGATCTTATGCGGAACTCCGAACAACATTTTGTCACCAACATACATAACTCATAGTACTATATCATTAACGAACATTAAGCGTGCGGACCCTACGGGTTCGAGAACTATGTAGGCATGACCGAGACACCTCTCTGGTCAATAGCCAATAGCGGGACCTGGATGCCCATATTGGCTCCTACATATTCTACGAAGATCTTTATCGGTCAGACCGCATAACAACATATGTTGTTCCCTTTGTCATCGGTATGTTACTTGCCCGAGATTCGATCGTCGGTATCTCAATACCTAGTTCAATCTCGTTACCGGCAAGTCTCTTTACTCGTTCCGTAATACATCATCCCGCAACTAACTCATTAGTTGCAATGCTTGCAAGGCGTATAGTGATGTGCATTACCGAGTGGGCCCAGAGATACCTCTCCGACAATCGGAGTGACAAATCCTAATCTCGAAATACGCCAACCCAACAAGTACCTTTGGAGACACCTATAGAGCACCTTTATAATCACCCAGTTACGTTCTGACGTTTGGTGGCACACAAAGTCTTCCTCCGGTAAACGGGAGTTGCATAATCTCATAGTCATAGGAACATGTATAAGTCATGAAGAAAGCAATAGCAACAAACTAAACGATCAAGTGCTAAGCTAATGGAATGGGTCAAGTCAATCACATCATTCTCCTAATGATGTGATCCCGTTAATCAAATGACAACTCATGTATATGGTTAGAAAACTTAACCATCTTTGATCAACGAGCTAGTCAAGTAGAGGCATACTAGTGACACTCTGTTTGTTTATGTATTCACACATGTATTATGTTTCCGGTTAATACAAATCTAGCATGAATAATAAACATTTATCATGAAATAAGGAAATAAATAATAACTTTATTATTGCCTCCAGGGCATATTTCCTTCAGTCTCCCACTTGCACTAGAGTCAATAATCTAGATCACATCGCCATGTGATTTAACATCAATAGTTCACATCACCATGTTATTAACACCCATAGTTCACATCGTCATGTGACCACCAGCCAAAGCGTTTACTAGAGTCAATAATCTAGTTCACATCGCTATGTGACTAACACCCAAAGAGTACTAAGGTGTGATCATGTTTTGCTTGTGAGAGAAGTTTAGTCAACGGGTCTGCAACATTCAGATCCGCATGTATTTTGCAAATTTCTATGTCAACAATGCTCTACACGGAGCTACTCTAGCTAATTACTCCCACTTTCAATATGTATCCAGATTGAGACTTAGAGTCATCTGGATCAGTGTCAAAATTTGCATCGACGTAACCTTTTACGACAAACCTTTTTTGTCACTTCCATAATCGAGAAACATATCCTTATTTCACTAAGGATAATTTTGCCCGTTGTCCAGTGATCTACTCCTAGATCACCATTGTACTCCCTTGCCAAAAACAGTGTAGGGTATACAATAGATCTGGTACATAGCATGGCATATTTTATAGAACCTATGGCCAAGGCATAGGGAATGACTTTCATTCTCTTTCTATCTTCTGCCGTGGTCGAGCTTTGAGTCTTACTCAGTTTCACACCTTGTAACACAGGCAAGAACTCTTTCTTTGTCTGTTCCATTTTGAACTACTTCAAAATCTTGTGAAGGTATGTACTCATTGAAAAACTTATCAAGCGTCTCGATCTATCTCTATAGATCTTGATGCTCAATATGTAAGCAGTTTCACCGAGGTCTTTCTTTGAAAAACTCCTTTCAAACATTCCTTTATGCTTTGCAGAATAATTCAACATTATCTCCGATCAACAATATGTCATTGACATATACTTATCAGAAATGTTGTAGTCCTCCCACTCACTTTCTTGTTAATACAGGCTTCACCGCAAGTCTGTATAAAACTATTGGGGAACGTAGCAGAAAACAAAAATTTTCCTACGGTTTCACCAAGATCCATCTAGGAGTTCATCTAGCAACGAGTGATTAGATGCATCTACGTACCTCGTAGATCGCGAGCGGAAGCGTTCAAAGAACAGGGATGATGGAGTCGTACTCGACGTGATTCGAATCACCGAAGATCCTAGCACCTAACGGACGGCACCTCCGTGTTCAACACACGTACGGAACAGCCACGTCTCCTCCTTCTTGATCTAGCAAGGGGAAGGAGAGGTTGAGGGAGATGGCTCCACCAGCAGCACGACAGCGTGGTGGTGATGGAGCTGCAGTACTCCGGCAGGGCTTCGCCAAGCACTATGGAGGAGGAGGGGGTGTTGGAGAGGGAGAGGGAGACACCAAAGGAAAAGGTAAGAAGTCCTCCATCTCCCCCACTATATATAGGAGGGCCAAGGGGGGGCGCCGGCCTAGGAGATCTAATCTCCTAGGGGGGTGCGGCCAAGGGGAGGAATCCCTCCTCCCCAAGGCACCTAGGAGGTGCCTTCCCCTCCTAGGACTCTTCCCTCCTTGAAACCCTAGGCGCATGGGCCTCTTGGGGCTGGTGCCCTTGGCCCATGTAGGCCAAGGCGCACCCCCTACAGCCCATGTGGCCCCCCGGGATAGGTGGCCCCACCCGGTGGACCCCCGGGACCCTTCCGGTGGTCCCGGTACAATACCGGTGACCCCGAAACTTGTCCCGATGCCCGAAATAGCACTTCCTCTATATAATTCTTTACCTCCGGACCATTCCGGAACTCCTCGTGACGTCCGGGATCTCATCCGGGACTCCGAACAACATTCGGGTTACTGCATATACATATCCCTACAACCCTAGCGTCACCGAACCTTAAGTGTGTAGACCCTACGGGTTCGGGAGACATGTAGACATGACCGAGATCGCTCTCCGGTCAATAACCAACAGCGGGATCTGGATACCCATGTTGGCTCCCACATGCTCCTCGATGATCTCATCGGATGAACCACGATGTCGAGGATTCAAGCAACCCCGTATACAATTCCCTTTGTCAATCGGTATGTTACTTGCCCGAGATTCGATCGTCGGTATCCCAATACCTCGTTCAATCTCGTTACCGGCAAGTCACTTTACTCGTACCGTAATGCATGATCCCGTGACCAGACACTTGGTCACTTTGAGCTCATTATGATGATGCATTACCGAGTGGGCCCAGTGATACCTCTCCGTCATACGGAGTGACAAATCCCAGTCTTGATCCGTGTCAACCCAACAGACACTTTCGGAGATACCCGTAGTATACCTTTATAGTCACCCAGTTACGTTGTGACGTTTGGTACACCCAAAGCACTCCTACGGTATCCGGGAGTTACACGATCTCATGGTCTAAGGAAAAGATACTTGACATTGGAAAACTCTAGCAAACGAACTATACGATCTTGTGCTATGTTTAGGATTGGGTCTTGTCCATCACATCATTCTCCTAATGATGTGATCTCGTTATCAATGACATCCAATGTCCATAGTCAGGAAACCATGACTATCTGTTGATCAACGAGCTAGTCAACTAGAGGCTTACTAGGGACATGTTGGTGTCTATTATTCACACATGTATTACGATTTCCGGATAACACAATTATAGCATGAATAAAGACAATTATCATGAACAAGGAAATATAATAATAATGCTTTTATTATTGCCTCTAGGGCATATTTCCAACAGTCTCCCACTTGCACTAGAGTCAATAATCTAGTTACATTGTGATGAATCGAACACCCATGGAATTCTGGTGTTGATCATGTTTTGCTCTAGGGAGAGGTTTAGTCAACGGATCTGCTACATTCAGGTCCGTATGTACTTTACAAATATCTATGTCTCCATCTTGAACATTTTCACGAATGGAGTTGAAGCGACGCTTGATGTGCCTTGTCTTCTTGTGAAACCTGGGCTCCTTGGCAAGTGCAATAGCTCCAGTGTTGTCACAGAAGAGCTTGATCGGCCCCGACGCATTGGGTATGACTCCTAGGTCGGTGATGAACTCCTTCACCCAAATTGCTTCATGCGCTGCCTCCGAGGCTGCCATGTACTCCGCTTCACATGTAGATCCCGCCACGACGCTCTGCTTGCAACTGCACCAGCTTACTGCCCCACCATTCAAAATATACACGTATCCGGTTTGTGACTTAGAGTCATCCAGATCTGTGTCGAAGCTAGCGTCGACGTAACCCTTTACGACGAGCTCTTCGTCACCTCCATAAACGAGAAACATTTCCTTAGTCCTTTTCAGGTACTTCAGGATATTCTTGACCGCTGTCCAGTGTTCCTTGCCGGGATTACTTTGGTACCTTCCTACCAAACTTACGGCAAGGTTTACATCAGGTCTGGTACACAGCATGGCATACATAATAGAACCTATGGCTGAGGCATAGGGGATGACACTCATCTCTTCTATATCTTCTGCCGTGGTCGGACATTGAGCTGAGCTCAATTTCACACCTTGTAACACAGGCAAGAACCCCTTCTTAGACTGATCCATATTGAACTTCTTCAATATCTTATCAAGGTATGTGCTTTGTGAAAGACCTATGAGGCGTCTTGATCTATCTCTGTAGATCTTGATGCCTAATATATAAGCAGCTTCTCCAAGGTCCTTCATTGAAAAACTCTTATTCAAGTAGGCCTTAATGCTGTCCAAGAGTTCTATATCATTTCCCATCAAAAGTATGTCATCTACATATAATATGAGAAATGCTACAGAGCTCCCACTCACTTTCTTGTAAACACAGGCTTCTCCATAAGTCTGCGTAAACCCAAACGCTTTGATCATCTCATCAAAGCGAATGTTCCAACTCCGAGATGCTTGCACCAGCCCATAAATCGAGCGTTGGAGCTTGCACACCTTGTCAGCATTCTTAGGATCGACAAAACCTTCCGGCTGCATCATATACAATTCTTCCTTAAGGAAACCATTAAGGAATGCCGTTTTGACGTCCATTTGCCATATTTCATAATCATAGAATGCGGCAATTGCTAACATGATTCGGACGGACTTCAGCTTCGCTACCGGTGAGAAAGTCTCATCGTAGTCAACCCCTTGAACTTGTCGATAACCCTTAGCGACAAGCCGAGCTTTATAGATGGTCACATTACCATCCGCGTCTGTCTTCTTCTTAAAGATCCATTTATTTTCTATGGCTCGCCGCTCAACGGGCAAGTCAGTCAAAGTCCATACTTCGTTTTCATACATGGATCCTATCTCGGATTTCATGGCTTCTAGCCATTTGTCGGAATCCGGGCCCGCCATCGCTTCTTCATAGTTCGAAGGTTCACCGTTGTCTAACAACATGATTTCCAAGACAGGGTTGCCGTACCACTCTGGTGCGGAACGTGTCCTTGTGGACCTTCGAATTTCAGTAGGAGCTTGATCAGAAGTATCTTGATCATCATCATTAACTTCCTCTCTAGTCGGTGCAGGCACCTCAGGAACATTTTCTTGAGTTGCGCCATTTTCCGGTTCAAGAGGTAATACTTCATCAAGTTCTACTTTCCTCCCACTTACTTCTTTCGAGAGAAACTCCTTCTCTAGAAAGGACCCATTCTTGGCAACAAAGATCTTGCCTTCGGATCTGAGGTAGAAGGTATACCCAATAGTTTCTTTAGGGTATCCTATGAAGACGCATTTTTCCGATTTGGGTTCGAGCTTTTCAGGTTGAAGTTTCTTGACATAAGCATCGCATCCCCAAACTTTTAGAAACGACAGCTTAGGTTTCTTCCCAAACCATAATTCAAACGGTGTCGTCTCAACGGATTTCGACGGAGCCCTATTTAAAGTGAATGCGGCAGTCTCTAAAGCATAGCCCCAAAAAGATAGCGGTAAATCGGTAAGAGACATCATAGATCGCACCATATCTAATAGAGTGCGATTACGACGTTCGGACACACCATTATGCTGAGGTGTTCCAGGCGACGTGAGCTGTGAAACTATTCCACATTTTCTTAAGTGTGTGCCAAACTCGTGACTCAAGTATTCTCCTCCACGATCTGATCGCAGGAACTTGATTTTCCTGTCACGTTGATTCTCAACCTCACTCTGAAATTCCTTGAACTTTTCAAAGGTCTCAGACTTGTGTTTCATTAAGTAGACATACCCATATCTACTCAAGTCATCAGTGAGGGTGAGAACATAACGATAGCCACCGCGAGCCTCAACACTCATTGGACCGCACACATCAGTATGTATGATTTCCAATAAGTTGGTTGCTCGCTCCATTGTTCCTGAGAACGGAGTCTTGGTCATTTTACCCATGAGGCATGGTTCGCACGTGTCAAATGATTCGTAATCAAGAGACTCTAAAAGTCCATCAGCATGGAGCTTCTTCATGCGTTTGACACCTATGTGACCAAGGCGGCAGTGCCACAAGTATGTGGGACTATCATTATCAATCTTACATCTTTTGGTATTCACACTATGAATATGTGTAGCATTACGCTCGAGATTCATTAAGAATAAACCATTCACCATCGGAGCATGACCATAAAACATATCTCTCATATAAATAGAACAACCATTATTCTCGGATTTAAATGAGTAGCCATCTCGTATTAAACGAGATCCTGATACAATGTTCATGCTCAAACTTGGCACTAAATAACAATTATTGAGGTTCAAAACTAATCCCGTAGGTAAATGTAGAGGTAGCGTGCCGACGGCGATCACATCGACCTTGGAACCATTCCCGACGCGCATCGTCACCTCGTCCTTCGCCAGTCTCCGCTTATTCCGCAGCTCCTGCTTTGAGTTACAAATGTGAGCAACTGCACCGGTATCAAATACCCAGGAGCTACTACGAGTACTGGTAAGGTACACATCAATTACATGTATATCACATATACCTTTCGTTTTGCCGGCCTTCTTGTCCGCTAAGTATTTGGGGCAGTTCCGCTTCCAGTGACCACTTTCCTTGCAATAAAAGCACTCAGTCTCGGGCTTGGGTCCATTCTTTGGCTTCTTCCCGGCAGCTTGCTTGCCGGGCGCGGCAACTCCCTTGCCGTCCTTCTTGAAGGCTTTCTTACCCTTGCCCTTCTTGAACTTAGTGGTTTTATTCACCATCAACACTTGATGTTCCTTTTTGACTTCTACCTCTGCTGATTTCAGCATTGCAAATACTTCAGGAATGGTCTTTTCCATCCCCTGCATATTGAAGTTCATCACAAAGCTCTTGTAGCTCGGTGGAAGCGACTGAAGGATTCTGTCAATGACCGCGTCATCCGGGAGATTAACTCCCAGCTGAGTCAAGCGGTTATGTAACCCAGACATAGTGAGTATGTGCTCACTGACAGAACTATTTTCCTCCATCTTACAGCTGAAGAATTTGTCGGAGACTTCATATCTCTCGACCCGGGCATGAGCTTGGAAAACCATTTTCAGCTCTTCGAACATCTCATATGCTCCGTGTCTCTCAAAACGCTTTTGGAGCCCCGGCTCTAAGCTGTAAAGCATGCCGCACTGAACGAGGGAGTAGTCATCGGTACGTGCCTGCCAAGCGTTCATAACGTCTTGTTCTGCAGGGAGAACAGGTGCGTCACCTAGCGGTGCTTGTAGGACATAATCTTTCTTGGCAGCTATGAGGATGATCCTCAGGTTCCGGACCCAGTCCGTGTAGTTGCTGCCATCGTCTTTCAGCTTGGTTTTCTCTAGGAACGCGTTGAAGTTGAGGACTACGTTGGCCATTTGATCTACAAGACATATTGTAAAGATTTTAGACTAAGTTCATGATAATTAAGTTCATCTAATCAAATTATTCAATGAACTCCCACTTAGATAGACATCCCTCCAGTCATCTAAGTATAACATGATCCGAGTTAACTAGGCCGTGTCCGATCATCACGTGAGACGGACTAGTCAACGTCGGTGAACATCTTCATGTTGATCGTATCTTCTATACGACTCATGCTCGACCTTTCGGTCTTCTGTGTTCCGAGGCCATGTCTGTACATGCTAGGCTCGTCAAGTCAACCTAAGTGTTTTGCATGTGTAAATCTGTCTTACACCCGTTGTATGTGAACGTTAGAATCTATCACACCCGATCATCACGTGGTGCTTCGAAACAACGAACTGTCGCAACGGTGCACAGTTAGGGGGAACACTTTCTTGAAATTATTATGAGGGATCATCTTATTTACTACCGTCGTTCTAAGTAAACAAGATGCAAAAACATGATAAACATCACATGCAATCAAATAATAATAGTGACATGATATGGCCAATATCACATAGCTCCTTTGATCTCCATCTTGGGGCTCCATGATCATCTTGTCACCGGCATGACACCATGATCTCCATCATCATGATCTCCATCATCGTGTCTCCATGAAGTTGCTCGCCAACTATTACTTCTACTACTATGGCTAACGCGTTTAGCAATAAAGTAAAGTAATTTACATGGCGTTTCTCAATGACACGCAGGTCATACAAAAAATAAAGACAACTCCTATGGCTCCTGCCGGTTGTCATACTCATCGACATGCAAGTCGTGATTCCTATTACAATAGCATGAACATCTCATACATCACATATAGATCATTCATCATTCATCACAACTTTGGCCATATCATATCACAAAGCACTTGCTGCAAAAACAAGTTAGACGTCCTCTAATTGTTGTTGCAAGTTTTACGTGGCTGAAGTAGGGTTCTAGCAAGAACGTTTTCTTACCTACGTGAAAGCCACAACGTGATTTGTCAACTTCTATTTACCCTTCATAAGGACCCTTTTCATCGAATCCGCTCCAACTAAAGTGGGAGAGACAGACACCCGCCAGCCACCTTATGCAACTAGTGCATGTTTGTCGGTGGAACCGGTCTCACGTAAGCATACGTGTAAGGTTGGTCCGGGCCGCTTCATCCCACAATACCGTTGAAGCAAGATAAGACTAGTAGCGGCAAGAAAGTTGACAACATCAACGCCCACAACAAATTGTGTTCTACTCGTGCAAGAGAACTACGCATAGACCTAGCTCATGATGCCACTGTTGGGGAACGTAGCAGAAAACAAAAATTTTCCTACGGTTTCACCAAGATCCATCTAGGAGTTCATCTAGCAACGAGTGATTAGATGCATCTACGTACCTCATAGATCGCTAGCGGAAGCGTTCAAAGAACGGGGATGATGGAGTCGTACTCGACGTGATCCGAATCACCGAAGATCCTAGCACCGAACGGACGGCACCTCCGCGTTCAACACACGTATGCAACAGCCACGTCTCCTCTTCTTGATCCAGCAAGGGGTTGGAGAGGTTGAGGGAGATGGCTCCAGCAGCAGCATGATGGCGTGGTGGTGATGGAGCTGCAGTACTCCGGCAGGGCTTTGCCAAGCACTATGGAGGAGGAGGGGGTGTTGGAGAGGGAGAGGGAGACACCAAAGGAAAAGGTAAGAAGTCCTCCATCTCCCCCACTATATATAGGAGGGCCAAGGGGGGGCACCGGCCCTAGGAGATCTAATCTCCTAGGGGGGTGCGGCCAAGGGGAGGAATCCCTCCTCCCCAAGGCACCTAGGAGGTGCCTTCCCCTCCTAGGACTCTTCCCTCCTTGAAACCCTAGGCGCATGGGCCTCTTGGGGCTGGTGCCCTTGGCCCATGTAGGCCAAGGCGCACCCCCTACAGCCCATGTGGCCCCCCGGGACAGGTGGCCCCACCCGGTGGACCCCCGGGACCCTTCCGGTGGTCCCGGTACAATACCGGTGACCCCGAAACTTGTCCCGATGCCCGAAATAGCACTTCCTATATATAATTCTTTACCTCCGGACCATTCCGGAACTCCTCGTGACGTCCGGGATCTCATCCGGGACTCCGAACAACATTCGGGTTACTGCATATACATATCCCTACAACCCTAGCGTCACCGAACCTTAAGTGTGTAGACCCTACGGGTTCGGGAGACATGTAGACATGACCGAGACGACTCTCCGGTCAATAACCAACAGCGGGATCTGGATACCCATGTTGGCTCCCACATGCTCCTCGATGATCTCATCGGATGAACCACGATGTCGAGGATTCAAGCAACCCCGTATACAATTCCCTTTGTCAATCGGTATGTTACTTGCCCGAGATTCGATCGTCGGTATCCCAATACCTCGTTCAATCTCGTTACCGGCAAGTCACTTTACTCGTACCGTAATGCATGATCCCGTGACCAGACACTTGGTCACTTTGAGCTCATTATGATGATGCATTACCGAGTGGGCCCAGTGATACCTCTCCGTCATACGGAGTGACAAATCCCAGTCTTGATCCGTGTCAACCCAACAGACACTTTCGGAGATACCCGTAGTATACCTTTATAGTCACCCAGTTACGTTGTGACGTTTGGTACACCCAAAGCACTCCTACGGTATCCGGGAGTTACACGATCTCATGGTCTAAGGAAAAGATACTTGACATTGGAAAACTCTAGCAAACGAACTATACGATCTTGTGCTATGTTTAGGATTGGGTCTTGTCCATCACATCATTCTCCTAATGATGTGATCTCGTTATCAATGACATACAATGTCCATAGTCAGGAAACCGTGACTATCTGTTGATCAACGAGCTAGTCAACTAGAGGCTTACTAGGGACATGTTGGTGTCTATTATTCACACATGTATTACGATTTCCGGATAACACAATTATAGCATGAATAAAGACAATTATCATGAACAAGGAAATATAATAATAATGCTTTTATTATTGCCTCTAGAGCATATTTCCAACAAAAACTATATGCTTTGATCAACCTATCAAAGCATATATTCCAACTCCGAGATGCTTGCACCAATCCATAGATGGATCGCTGGAGCTTGCATATTTTGTTAGCACCTTTAGGATTGACCAAACCTTCTGGGTGCATCATATACAACTCTTATTAAATAAATCCACTAAGGAATGCAGTTTTGTTTATCCATCTGCCAGATTTCATAAAATGTGGCAATTGCTAACATGATTCGGACAGACTTAAGCATAGATACGAGTGAGAAACTCTCATCGTAGTCAACACCTTGAACTTGTCGAAAACCTTTTTGCGACAATTCTAGATTTGTAGATAGTAACAGTACTATCAGCGTCCATCTTCCGCTTGAAGATCCATTTAATCTCAATGGCATGCCGATCATTGGTCAAGTCAATCAAAGTCCATACTTTGTTCTCATACATGGATCTCATCTCAGATTTCATGGCCTCAAGCCATTTCGTGGAGTCTGGGCTCATCATCGCTTCCTCATAGTTCGTAGGTTCGTCATGGTCAAGTAACATGACCTCCAGAACATGATTGTTGTACCACTCTGGTGCGGATCTCACTCCGGTTTACCTACGAGGTTCGATAGTAACTTGATCTGAAGTTACATGATCGTCATCATTAGCTTCCTCACTAATTGGTGTAGCAGTCACAAGAATAGATTTCTGTGATGAACTACTTTCTAATAAGGGAGCAGGTACAGTTACCTCATCAAGTTCTACTTTACTCCCACTCACTTCTTTCGACAGAAACTCCTTCTCTAGAAAGGATCCATTCTCAGCAATGAATATCTTGCCTTCGGATCTGTGATAGAAGGTGTACCCAACATTTTCTTTTGGGTATCCTATGAAGACGCACTTCTCCGATTTGGGTCTGAGCTTATCAGGTTGAAACTTTTTCACATAAGCATTGCAACGTCAAACTTTAAGAAACGACAGCTTAGGTTTCTTGCCAACCCATAGTTCATACGGTGTCGTCTCAATGGATTTAGATGGTGCCCTATTTAACGTGAATGTAGCTGTCTGTAATGCATAACCACAAAACGATAGTGGTAAATCGGTAAGAGACATCATAGATCGCACCATATCTAATAAAGTACGGTTACGACGTTCGGACACACCATTACACTCTGGTGTTCTAGGTGGCGTGAGTAGTGAAACTATTTCACATTGTTTTAACTGAAGGCCAAACTCGTAACTCAAATATTTTACTTCCGCGATCATATCGTAGAAACTTTTATTTTTGTTACAATGATTCTCCACTTCACTCCGAAATTCTTTGAACTTTAAAAATGTTTCAGATTTGTGTTTCATCCGGTAGATATACTCATATCTGCTCAAATCATCTGTGAAGATAAGAAAATAATGATACCTGCCGCAAGACTCAATATTCATCGGACCACATACATCAGTATGTATGATTTCCAACAAATCTGTTGCTCGCTCCATTGTTCCGAAGAACGGAGTCTTAGTCATCTTGCCCATGAGGCATGGTTCGCAAGCATCAACTGATTCATAATCAAGTGATTCCAAAAGCCCATCAGCATGGATTTTCTTCATGCGCTTTACACCAATATGACCTAAACGGCAGTGCCACAAATAAGTTGCACTATCATTATTAACTTTGCATCTTTTGGCTTCAATATTATGAAAATGTGTATCACCACGATCGAGATCCAACAAACCATTTTCATTGGGTGTATGACCATAGAAGGTTTTATTCATGTAAACAGAACAACAATTATTCTCTAACTTACATGAATAACCGTATTGCAATAAACATGATCCAATCATATGCATGCTCAACGCAAACACTAAATAACATTTATTTTAGGTTTAACACTAATCCCGAAAGTATAGGGAGTGTGCGATGATGATCATATCAATCTTGGAACCATTTTCGATACACATCGTCACTTCACCCTTAACTAGTCTCTGTTCATTCTGCAACATCCGTTTCGAGTTACTATTCTTAGCAACTGAACTAGTATCAAATACTGAGGGGTTGCCATAAACACTAGTAAAGTACACATCAATAACATGTATATGAAATATACCTATGTTCACTTTGCCATCCTTCTTATCTGCCAATTACTTGGGATAGTTCCATTTCCAGTTACCAGTCCCTTTGCAGTAGAAGCACTCAGTTTCAGGCTTAGGTCCAGACTTGGGTTTTTTCACTTGAGCAGCAACTTGCTTGCCATTCTTCTTGAAGCTCCCCTTTCTTCCCTTTGTCCCTTTACTTGAAACTAGTGCTTTTGTTTACCATCAACACTTGATGCTTTTCTTGATTTCTACCTTCGTCGATTTCAGCATCACGAAGAGCTTGGGAATCGTTTCCGTTATCCCTTGCATATTATAGTTCATCATGAAGTTCTACTAACTTGGTGATGGTGACTAGAGAATTCTGTCAATCACTAAATTATCTGGAAGATTAACTCCCACTTGATTCAAGCGATTGTAGTACCTAGACAATCTGAGCACATGCTCACTGCTTGAGTTATTCTCCTCCATCTTTTAGCTATAGAACTTGTTGGAGACTTCATATCTCTCAACTCGGGTATTTGCTTGAAATATTAACTTCAACTCCTGGAACATCTCATATGGTCCATGACGTTCAAAACGTCTTTGAAGTCCCGATTCTAAGCCGTTTAAGCATGGTGCATTAAACTATCAAGTAGTCATCATACTGAGCTAGCCAAATGTTCATAACATCCGCATCTGCTCCTGCAATATGTTTGTCACCTAGCGGTGAATCAAGGACATAATTCTTCTGTGCAGCAATGAGGATAAACCTCAGATCACGGATCCAATCTGCATCATTGCTACTAACATCTTTCAACTTAGTTTTCTCGAGGAAAATATCAAAAATAAAACAGGGGAGCTAAACGCGAGCTATTGATCTACAACATAGATATGCTAATACTACCAGGACTAAGTTCATGATAAATTTAATTTCAATTAATCAGTTTACTTAAGAACTCCCACTTAGATAGACATCCCTATAATCCTCTAAGTGATCACGTGATCCATATCAACTAAACCATGTCCAATCATCACGTGAGATGGAGTAGTTTCAATGGTGAACATCACTATGTTGATCATATCTACCATATGATTCACGCTCGACCTTTCGGTTTCAGTGTTACGAGGCCATATCTGTTATATGCTAGGCTCGTCAAGTTTAACCTGAGTATTCCGCATGTGCAACTGTTTTGCACCCGTTGTATTTGGACGTAGAGCCTATCACACCCGATCATCACGTGGTGTCTCAGCACAAAGAACTTTCGCAACGGTGCATACTCAGGGAGAACACTTGTACCTTGATAATTAGTGAGAGATCATCTTATAAAGCTACCGTCGAACCAAGCAAAATAAGATGTATAAAAGATAAACATTACATGCAATCAAAATATGTGACATGATATGGCCATCATCATCTTGTGCCTTTGATCTCCATCTCCAAAGCATCGTCATGATTTCCATCGTTACCGGCATGACACCATGATCTCCATCATCTTGATCTATATCAATGTGTCGTCACATGGTCGTCTCGCCAACTATTGCTATCGCATAGCGATAAAGTAAAGCAATTATTTGGCACTTGCATCTTATGCAATAAAGAGACAATCATAAGGCTTCTTCCAGTTGCCGATAACTTCAACAAAACATGATCATCTTATACAACAACTTATATCTCATCACGTCTTGACCATGTCACATCACAACATGCCCTGCAAAAACAAGTTAGACGTCCTCTACTTTGTTGTTGCAAGTTTTACATGGCTGCTATGGGCTGAGCAAGAACCGTTCTTACCTACGCATCAAAACCACAACGATAGTTTGTCAAATTAGTGTTGTTTTAACCTTCTCAAGGACCGGGCGTAGCCACACTCGGTTCAACTAAAGTTGGAGAAACTAACACCCGACAGCCACCTGTGTGCAAAGCACGTCAGTAGAACCAGTCTCGCGTAAGCGTACGCGTAATGTAGGTCCGGGCCGCTTCATCCAACAATACCGACAAACCAAAGTATGACATGCTGGCAAGCAGTATGACTTGTATCGCCCACAACTCAGTTGTGTTCTACTCGTGCATATAACATCTACGCATAAAACCTAGCTCGGATGCCACTGTTGGGTAATGTAGTAATTTCAAAAAAATTCCTACGCACACACAGAATGATGGTGATGCATAGCAAGGAGAGGGGAGAGTGTTGTCTATGTACCCTCGTAGACCGAAAGCGGAAGCGTTATATCAACGCGGTTGATGTAGTCATACGTCTTCATGATCCGACCGATCCAAGTACCGAAAGCACGGCACCTCCGAGTTCTGCACACGTTCAGCTCGGTGACATCCTCGCCTTCTCGATCCAGCAAGAGGGGCGAAGTAGTAGATGAGTTCCGGCAGCACGACGGCGTGGTGATGGTGTTGGTGAAGAATAATCTCCGCAGGGCTTCGCCTAAGCACTACAAAAACTATGACGGAGGATAAACTAGAGGGGACGAGGTTGCCGGCACACGACTTGATGTTTCTTGATGTGTCTTGGGTGCTAGCCCTATCCCTCTATTTATATGTTGAGCCTTGGGGTCGAAACTTGGAGTAAAAGCCTCCACAAAGTCGGTTTCACCCGAAAGGCAAGAGTCCTTCTCGGACTCCAGGGCCAGACGCCAGGGACCCTAGTGTCTAGCCCCTGGACTCTGCAAAACTTCCTTTTGCGCTTTCCAAAAACCTTGTGGGCTTTCCCCTTTGGCCCAAATAAAGTGTTCTTGTACCAAAACATTTCGGGAAACATCCGGAACCCCTTCCAGTGAATTCCGGAACCCTTCCGGAGTCCAAACACTATTATCCCATATATCAATCTTTATCTCCGGACCATTCCGGAGTTCCTCGTCATGTCCGTGATCTTATCCGGAACTCCGAACAACATTCGGTCACCTTCATACATAACTCATAGTACTATCGTCAACGAACGTTAAGCGTGCGGACCCTACGGGTTCGAGAACTATGTAGACATGACTGAGACACCTCTCTGGTCAATAACCAATAGCGGGACCTAGATGCCCATATTGGCTCCTACATATTCTATGAAGATCTTTATCGGTCAGACCGTATAACAACATACGTTGTTCCCTTTGTCATCGGTATGTTACTTGCCCGAGATTCGATCGTCGGTATCTCAATACCTAGTTCAATCTCGTTACCGGCAAGTCTCTTTACTCATTCCGTAATACATCATCCCGCAACTAACTCATTAGTTGCGATGCTTGCAAGCCTTATAGTGATGTGTATTACTGAGTGGGCCCAGAGATACCTCTCCGACAATCGGAGTGACAAATCCTAATCTCGAAATACGCCAACCCAACAAGTACCTTCGGAGACGCCTGTAGAGCACCTTTATAATCACCCAGTTACGTTCTGACGTTTGGTGGCACACAAAGTGTTCCTCCGGTAAACGGGAGTTGCATAATCTCATAGTCATAGGAACATGTATAAGTCATGAAGAAAGCAATAGCAACAAACTAAACGATCAAGTGCTAAGCTAATGGAATGGGTCAAGTCAATCACATCATTCTCCTAATGATGTGATCCCGTTAATCAAATGACAACTCATGTATATGGTTAGAAAACTTAACCATCTTTGATCAACGAGCTAGTCAAGTAGAGGCATACTAGTGACACTTTGTTTGTCTATGTATTCACACATGTATTATGTTTCCGGTTAATACAATTCTAGCATGAATAATAAACATTTATCATGAAATAAGGAAATAAATAATAACTTTATTATTGCCTCAGGGCATATTTCCTTCACAAACATAGGCTTCCAATATATCGATCTTTACGTCTCGACCATTTCGAGACCCCTCTTTATGTCCGTGATCAAATCCGGGACTCTGAACTACCATCGGTACATCAAAACACATAAACTCGTAATACCGATCGTCACCGAGCGTTAAGCGTGCGGACCCTACGGATTCGAGAACTATGTAGACATGACCGAGACACCTTTGTCATCGATATGTTACTTGCCCGAGATTCGATCGTCGGCATCTCAATACCTAGTTCAATCTCGTCACCGGCAAGTCTCTTTACTCGTTCCGTAATGATACATCCCGTAACTAACTCCTTAGCTACATTGCTTGCAAGGCTTATTGTGATGTACATTACCGAGAAGGCCCAGAGAAACCTCTCCGACAATCGGAATGACAAATCCTAATCTTGATCCATGCCAACTCAACAAACACCATCGGAGACACCTGTAGAGTACCTTTATAATCACCTAATTACGTTGTGACGTTTGGTAGCCCACAAAGTGTTCCTCCGATATTCGGGAGTTGCATGATCTCATAGTCATAGGAACATGTATAGTTATGAAGAAAGCAATAGAAAACAAAATAAACGATCATCGTGCTAAGCTAACAGATGGGTCAAGCCAATCACATCATTCTCTAATGATGTGATCCCGTTAATCAAATGAAAACTCATGTATATGGTTAGGAAACATAACCATCATTGATTCAATGAGCTAGTCAGGTAGAGGCAAACTAGTGACACTCTGTTTGTCTATGTATTCACACATGTACTAAGTTCCGGTTAATACAATTCTAGTATGAATAATAAACATTTATCATAATATAAGAAAATATAAATAACAACTTTATTATTGCCTCTAGGGCATATTTCCTTCAGCAAGAGCGTGCAACAGCCACTCGACACATGTATTCTGCACGGTAGTAATATTTAGAAGAGTCCATACTTCTGTCATAGCATCCGAGAGAACTCTCGAAAGGATGCAGCGACATAGTGCATGGAAGCAGTCCTCAGACTCTATCGAACACACAGGGCACAAATCACTAGTTTCCAACCCTCTTGTATGCTTGTTACTTCATGTAGGCAGAGAGTTTGTAGCAACCCGCCATGCGAAATTACGATCTGAGGGAGGAACATCAGTTGACCATATAAATTTCCAGCAGTCCCGACGCCTATCTGGACGTGAGCTGGAGCCCGTCGAGGTGCTTCTGTGAGCTTCCTCAAAGCTGAACTGGTACGCACTTCTCTGGCTCATGCATTCATGTCTGCGGACTGGCCCTCTGTCCGCAAACGAACGCCTAGAAAATTCACGGAACAGCGTTGGAGATGCCCTTAGGTAGCTAAGGGTTTGCAACGACAACCCTGCAGCCACCATAAAAACTACTCTCTCCATTCCTAAATACTTGTCTTTCTAGGCATTTCAACAAGTGATTACATACGGAGCAAAATAAGTGAATCTACACTCTAAAATATGTCTACATACATTTGTATGTAGTAGTCACTTGAAATGTCTAGAAAGACAAATATTTAAAAACGGAGGGAGTATAAAAATGATTAGAGATGTCTAACTTGTTTTTACAGGATAAATATGTGATGTGCCATCATTCAGGCGTTTTGATGTCACGTGGGTCTATGTAGTCAATTTTCCGAACTTGTTTGATCAGCAGTGGTGTACGCATACATGAGGTTCTCTTCTTTGGTAAACTAGTAATAATGTACGTGCAATGCACGTTTATACTCCCTCCGTTCCAAAATAGATGACCCAACTTTGTACTAAAGTTAGTACAAAATTGAGTCATCTATTTTGGAACGGAGGGAGTATTAGATAGGATATTAGTTGCATTTTATATTAGGTAAGATATATTTGTCGTATGTTGATATTTGATAAGATATCAATTACTTTTTTCTGAGAATAGTAGGATATTAATTACATGACAGATTTCAAGGGATAGCATTGAGTCCAAACGTGTTTATAACCAATGGCAGTGGTGGGTAATTAGAGCGTTAAACATGGTTGGTGCTCAACATTGAAGCGATTTCAACCGTTAGATAACATGATTTGACGGTCAAAATGGTTTGGATCTGCCCATTTAGATCTTTTTATATTGGTATAGATTCTTGGGTGGTCAATAAACTACACGGTGGCTTCGCCAGTGGTTGAAACTAGTCTTGGGGCACGGGAATGAATAAAGACTTTACGCTTGCTTTTCAGACACAGTTTTTTCTTCTTCTTTTTTTGCCGCCGTCCTGAGTTTTGACCGAACAGTGTTACTACTGGGTTCCGTGTGTGTCTGGTTTTACCTGGTTTGTTTTCTTGATCGTGTAGATCAAAATCAAGCACACTGCACACGGAACAAATCGTCTAGAAGCAGCTGGACGTTTCCATTGACATCCTGGTAGTTTCGAAATAGTTTGTACAGGCATGTAGACGAGCGTGATTTCTACACTAGCATCTCTCCTCCGTCGTGCGACTGACTGAGTTTCTCGAAATACTCTTATGTGAGAGGGTGTGTGTGTGTCGACGCAAGAAAAAACAGGTGGCTCCCATCGTTGACTCCTCCGGCGTATCAACCCAGGATGCCCCCATGGATCTGGAACGTCCAGATGGACGATGGCGGACACCGCGTGCGTGCCTCCTGTTTCCCCCAGCCGTCGTTTCTTGACCTGCTCGTGGCGGCGGCCAGAGGTGGCCGGGTTGGCGCCTTGACGGTTGGTGCTAGGAAACAACCTGGGAAGAACAAAAAAGAGCGAACGAGACGCCGGTCGCTGCCGCCTCCTCGGCTCGGCTGGGGCGGCGGAGGTCGGCAGTGGCACATCGGCTTTGACTCCTCCGCGCGCGGCCGCACAAGTATCGGAGGCGCCAGCGTTTTTCCGCGACGCCAACAACCAGCCGCATGCGTCGTGGTTTCCGCGACGCCAACTTGCGCTCTCCCGTTTCTGCGGTGGGCGTTCTAGTCAAGGTACCACTGCTCACATGCAACTGATAGCCACAATAGCGTATCGTCGCATCGTACTGTAAGTAGTAGTAGTATACGGCATCGTGCATTGGATTTGGTACCGGTTTGCTTAAACTTTGGGTGAAGCAATTACGGGTAGTAAAACTTGGCATGCTTTCTATGTTCATCGCCCACGGACGTAGACGAATTTCAATGTTGTATATATCCTATCCTACCAAGGCGGTACAAAAGTACTGTAGTAATGCTATTTCTCAGTTGATATTCGTAATGGCATGCGAGCAAAACGAGATGTTAGCTTACTACTCCCTCCATTTCATAAGTTGTATGAAATGATGAGTAGATTCTAACAAAGAATTTGTTAGTTGTAATGATTAGTCGATGGAGGCGGCGATGTTGTCCACATCTCTATGTAATTTACATCCTTCCATTTAAAAATGAACCCGAGGCCGACTGCGTCTTTGCCTCGGCTAATCCGACTTTAAAACGTACTGTAAGGATGTTCATGTTGCATTTGTGCGAACAAGAAATATAACCAAGGCGGATTTCGAGTTGGATTAAGCTAAGCAAGGGAGTTCTTATTTGCAACATGAACAAAATAACAGCAATAGAAAAAACAATCGGTCGCCATCATTTGGTATAGAAAAATATCACATGTTTCACATCTCCATCTCCACAAGAAGAAGTGGAAAAGGTTGCATGCATCATTTGACAGCAGAAACTTTGAATTTTCTTTTACAAAGTGTAGACATCCCTTGGAAAGAGCAGCAATGATTTCTTTACTGGATGATGACACTGGATAATAATCCATTTTATCCTATCCAATAATCCAAACACAGTTTGCCTGAGTGCAATTGATATGTGTGTCTGTAACTTTCATGGACTCCATCATCCATTGCTACACCACGGCCGAACTTTATACATTGATCAAACCTTCAACCAATGGATATATAGGGATGAAGATGGGACAGGGATGGAGGCCAGGTCATGGACCATGCAACCTAACAAGTTGATGTTTGCCCCTATCATTTGGCATATATTATGATGGATCCCCTCTAATCAGATGTGTGCCCTATGGGCTTCTGTTGGAGACCCAGGTAAGCCAATGAATGGGCAAGCTCGACTTTGCCACCAAATAAGTACTATTCCTTTTGTGCTTCTATATAGAAGGAGCATTTGAATCTTGCCTTCTTGATTCCATCGGTATGTGTCGCCTTCATGAGCAAGGAGGAAGCAAGTGGACACCAAGTTTCTGGAGGCCATCGATGTTCGTCAGAATATTATTCTCCTTCCGGACAAGGAGAACTTTGAGAAGATTATACTCCCTCCGTTCCAAAATATAGCGCGTCCTCGGTTTCCGTGCTTCAACTTTGACCATTAATTTAATCAACAAGACCGACTGCGACGGGCGAAAAAATTATACCAATGAATTCGTATTCAAAAAAAGTTTTTAATTATATAATTTTTGATCCCGCCGCAGTCGGTCTCGTGGGTTAAATTTATGGTCAAAGTTGAACCTCGAAAAGCGTGGGCGCGCTATATTTTGGAACGGAGGGAGTATGATTTTTCTAGTATTCTCCGATGGTCAACTATGGAAATTGTCACCCCAATTTCACTCATATTTGCTGAACACATGATGTTTGAGATGGAAATCCATCAAATTAGAAGAACAATATTGACCGGCACACCCCATATCCAGCACAAAATATGAGACGGATATGGGGCGTCCGGGCTGACCGGCACCCTCATATTCAGCTCAAATATGGGGCGGATATGGGAGCGTCCGGCTGACCGGCGCCCCCGATATCCAGCCCAAATATGAGGTGAATACGGGGGCGTCCGGACGCCCCGGGCACGCCCGTCACGTCGGTCTGACGACATGGTCCCACACGGAAACATCCGGAAACCCGGCGGTCCGACGGACGTCGCTTCCATCGCGCGGTGCGAACGTCACGTGGCGCCGCTCCGGCTCGCCGCCCGAGGCTGTAGCCGGCTATTTAAGTCGGTCGGCGCCCCCAGCCCTAGCACATCCGCCTCTTCCCTCCCTTCGCCACCACTCGAGCCCATTAGCCATGCCCCCACGCCGCTGCTACTACACGATCCAACACCGTCTCTTCCTCCTTGACCAGGTCCGGATCTGTAGGGAAGCGGGGCTACCTCTGGAACTGAAGGATGATTTCGAGGAGGTGGAAGAAGAGGAGCCGGCGGAGGAGGAAGAAGAGGAGGAGCAGGAGCCGGCGGACGAGGAATAGGAGGAGGAGCAGGAGCCGCCGGAGGAGGCGCCGCCGTTGGATGTGGGGGTGGAGGAGGCGCTGGCGATGGAGGAGGACATGGGCGTGTGGACGGAGCAGCACGCCATCCTGAACTCCATCCGCGCGGAGTCGGCTGCGGAGGCCAGGCGTCGCCGTCGGCAACAGATGGAGGCGGCGAAGGCGGCCCAGGCTTCGGCGCTGGCGGCTCCGGCCTCGGCTCTGGCTCAGGCGACTCAGACCATCTACGAGAACGACGAAATTTGAGTAGTATAGAATATAGTACGTAGCTATATATATGCATGCTTTGATATGGATTTAGAGGATGAATATAAGAGAGTTGTATGTAAAGAAGGAAATATGATGTGTGTGGAGACGCGTCCGCGGGAAATCCGGGTGTAGATGCTCTTAAGTTGAAGAATAGTTGGCCACCGGCCAACGCCAGCCCATCCCTGCGTCTGCGTAGTGATCCACATTCTACGAATTTATTTGAGCAGAGGAATTGCACTGCACAAGAATATCCGAGGGAAACACGCGGATCCTCCCGTCACCGTCACCGTCACCAAAACTTGCAGGCATCCCATCCTGCTCATATCTATCAGCTTATCACGAAACCGGGTGAGAGGTTTATAGGCTATCAAGGCACGGGTCCCCCAGTTTTTGACTCGAATCCCCTAGCAATAATGGCATAAACTCGAGAAAATGCGAGTAGAAGAATATGAGCGGCTGAGGGAGCCAAGACGGATCGCACGTCCACTTGGCACATGCTCACATCACATGGACGAGACTAAGAAAAGGAGTGGTCGGCGGTGGATTATTTTCTTTTTCGTTTGCTGGTGTCTCTGCGTGCATGTAGTTCCCCCCGAGGGCCGGCCTATAGGGCGAGTAAATAGGGCGATCCTCCAAAGTGACCTTAATTCGAATTGGATTGCAATATTATTTGTTAGCTAGGTGAATAAAATTACGATGATGTAGGTGGGTTATAAGACTTCAAATAAAAAAAATTGCTTAGGCTGGTCATAGTGAAAGTAACTTAGGTAGTAACATAATGCACTCCAAGAAAATTTTGCTTATGTGTCATGTAGTTAATGAGAAGAGAGGTATTTAGAGTAACATAATATAATATGTTACTGTAACATAGTGTTTCCCGAGAAAGAATGAGTCTAGAAGCTAATAAATAAAGCAATCTATGACACTGATATTATGTTACTTAAAATAGTGTCATATGTATGACCAGCCTTAGTTGGATGAGAGAAGAGAAGCGGGCTACAAACTTGGATCCGGCTATAGCACGAGCTTCAACATTCATTGTGAGAGAAACATGTGGACCATATATTAATGATGTATAGTATACTAGTATGACTAACTATTGTATGAGTGGGCTATAAGATTGGCTATAAGTGACATGGCAAATTCATATAGCCATATGTTGGTTACACTATTAACCATGCTCTTATGACTATGATCATTTATGATATAATCTCATATAGGCATCTCGTCCGTGATATGTAGACCGTTGTCCAACTGTATCTATGACTAAATACTTCACTCCAAAACCGCTATCCGGCATGCATCTTGAAATATTAAGTTCATAACAAACAGAGCATTACAATAAGAAAGATGACATAATGTAGGCAGTAAAATATCAAGCAATGTGTCAAGAAACCATCGTTTAATTCTTAGTGGCAACAATAAAATATATGTCTTGTCCCTTTCTATCACTGGGATATAAAACACCGCAAAATTAGAAGCCACTATAGTGCACCACTCCCTTGAAGCAATACTCATCAAACTTGGCCAAATAAGATAGATAGATCAGAAAGTATACACAACTACTCAATTATACAACTGAGAAATTTCAAAAGATTCAATTAATTTCAATAAACAATCTAATCATAAATAATTCGTCATATAGCAACTAACACACCACTGATTACATCAATTTGGTCCCAATCATGTGAGGCAGCTCACGGGAACGTGATATTGGAGAACAAGAGAGAGCGAATGTCATCTAACTACTGCTATGGACGCTAAGATCCTAAGGAAACTACTCACACATGGTTATGGAGGCAGCAAAGTTGATGAGAAGCCTCCCGTGGTGGATTCCCCCTTTGACAGAGTGCCGGAACAGGCCCCCAGGATGGATTTTCTCATAACAGGAACTTGCGGCGGGAGAAAAAAAATCAAAAAAATTGTTATTAAGGGTTTCGCGAAATATGAGATTTATAGGCGGAAGAATGGACGAAAGGTGATGGACAGGGGGGCATGTGGCCTAGGGGTGTGGGTCAGCCCCTGGCCGCACCCCCTACCGGTGTGGGGCCCCTGTGGGTCCTCTCGCCTGGCTTCGGTAATTTCTCGACTCTTCTCGTGGAGAAAAAAATCGTATTAAATCCCCGTGGCTTTTTGACCCTCGTAGATATTGATTTCCAGAAAACTCAAAAACATGTAGAAAGCAATGGTTGGCACTGGGCACTTAATTAACAAGTTAGTTTAGAAAAAATAAAAGTATTCAAAAGTGATAATATAGTACCATAAAACAATAAAAAATTGTAGATGTGTTTGAGACGTACCAAAAATTCTTTCTGAGAGTGAAGTACAGACAATATGCCTCCACGCCCTGCACAATGCGCAAGAACAAGGGTTTGCAGTAGTTGTGCGCTAGCGACCCTATCCTTGTGTACAATCCCCCCCCCCTCCCAATTAAACCCTTGAAGTTTAAATTATGCTCCACTTCCTTCTGGATGCTCATCGTCGTCATGAATTCTTCATCTGGCAAATCGATGAGCTCTTTTTTTAATGAATTCATCAAGCTCATTGTTCTGAAACTCGTCATCTGACAAATCCAACGAATCCATCCTTTTACCTACAAAAAAAATTCAAAAAACTCTTCGAGCAATTTGTCAAACACATAAAAGGCAAGGTGTATGGCCGGAGGATCGGGACGTAGCGCAAAGGCTTCTGAAGTGGTGACATTGTCAGGGGTGGCAAGGATGATGGGTATAGGTTTTGTGCCAGTGGAAATGGCGCTGTGGGGTCGGGACTGCGGCGGAGTTAGGGGAGGGTCGGCGCGGACGAGGGAGAACAAAGGAGAAGCAGAGAGTAGGTCGGGCTAGGAGAGAGTTGGGTGTGGGTCTGATATGTCCAGTCCGATGTGGCGGACGCGTCCGGGCGTGCCCGTGCTTCCCTATTTCTGTCCCATATATGGGCTAGGTTTGACACGCGTCGGACATTCTAGACGTATAGGACCAGTTTGAGGGGGCTGGTTGGATCACATTTCTGCGACGGGTCATTGACCAGGCGGTGTGTCCGGACGTATAGGGAGCATTTTGAGGAGCCCGATTGTGAATGCTCTTGGCTGCCACTTTTTCTTCTTGAATATTTTTTTATATAAATATATATGAAACGTGAAATGTATTTGAAAGGAAATTTCTGCCGATGAGCGAGCTTGCATTCATGCCTTGGTGCTCACGGCGTGAGTTAGAGAGCGTTCAAAATGTACTACACACATAGAGCCGATGCTTTGTTACACATTGACCGTTCAAAATGTTCAAACTGTACCCTCCGTACCCTGGCGAGTGGCGTGGATTGGGGAAGGGGCAACAGACGACCAAAATTACAGTAGGCAACTATAGTACTACTAATAGCGAAAAATCGGTGAGAAATTAACACCTTCTTCATTATGATGCCTCCGGGATTTCTTTCGCGAAAATAATAACCATGCAGCTATCTATCTGCGATTAAAATACCCTTGGACCTCGACCGACCAACGACCCCCTTGCTCTCCGGAGATTTTGGAGCACAAGAAGTTTGTCCGTTCGACCTACACTAATATTTTCATCTTTGAAAAGTTTGACAAGAAAAACTCTAGGCTGCTTGGTATTTCAAAGGAACCAATATATTACGTGCAAGGTTCATTCATTGAGAAAGAAAATAAACAAAAATGCGTTGCTACCGCCGCTGGCCCGTGACGTCCGTCGGCACGCGGCCGGCTGGTCAGGGCCGAGGACCCACGTGCCATGCGCGAAGGCGACGGCAATGATCTCCCCTCGCTTGTTTATTCGTCCTCATCTCGAAATAAACCAGGATTTGCCTAAAGAAAACAACATAAAGTGATGCTACAAAAAGTCCGCATTAACCGAATAAACCAAACCAAAACAAACCACTTGTTCTGTTCGGGTTCACATGAACGGATGGAGCAGGGAGAGAGGGCGAAAAAAATAAGATGTGGTCGGAGACGCACGCCCGTGCCCGTGCCGTCGTGTGTCACCCGATTGTGCACTTTAAAAAAGGCCCCCTTTCTTGTCGCCAGTATTGAATTTCAGAAACTATATATGCTATTTCAGCTTTTTATTTGCTCGTTTCTTTCGCGTTGAGTCGGGTCCCGTGAGTGCACCCACCCACCTTTCTGATGTTTCTAGGCTGACACGCCATGGCGGTTCACGTTACAACTGGGCCTGGAATCCACGTGAATTACAGGCCATGCCATTTTCGTCTTGGTGGTGTTGGTACTGTTCTGCCCCTGCTTCTCCAAAGCTGACACGGTTGGATGACCGCGGGAGAGTTCTTGCCGCTGTTCCCTTGGCCTTGGGCACCTGAGCCGTACGGTCTCGGTGAGTTTCCGTTTACGCCCCTCCGGTTTGCGCAGGAAAACGTGTCGTACGGTCGTACCGTGTGTGCAAGAGGAGTTCGTCGGGCATTTTGCAGGGAGATCCACGTGGCTCCAAAACGGTGTGGTGCTGCAAGACACATGGGACTCTGATCCGATTTGGCTGAGGAAGGTTAGCATAATACGGTACGAGGTTATTATGCTCAACGATTTGCTTGTTGGCCGATCTACCTACCAACAAGCTCCTTCTCAAGCCGGGTCCCGACTACTATGGGAAATTTGTCCGGGCACTGAACCTCGGCACGCTGCCCGAGGTTTACACATGACCTTGTAGTTTGTGGGTAGCAGCCTATTTTTCATCGGTTTTGCGAAACTTCAGGTGCCTGAAATTTTTGTTGGCGCCAATCATTTTTTTTCTTTTCCCCGCGTGAGCGAGATGGAAGGTCGGAAACTCGCCGGATAAGTAGCCTCACTATCTATCTTAGGAATATGGGGGTGCAGGTTCGCCGAAAAAAGCAACAACCATATTATCTATTTTTAAGGTGTGGGGTGCGGAGGGGTCGTCGGAGTTCTTCATTGGTGTTGAGGGGGAGAGAGGCTTAGAGGGATGGTGGTGGTGGTGGGGGGGGGGGGGTGCGGCCAGCAACGGTGGTGCGAGGAGGTTGAGGGGAGGGCGGGGCGGCGAGCGGGGCACGGTAGTGCCCGTCGACCGCGGGTGGTGGAGGCCGGCGGTTAGGATGGGGCAGGATGGGGGAATCGTGAGGAGGAAGAAGGGAGAAAAACGATGAACAATACACGGTTTATTTTGGCAGTTGGATGAAGATCTGATGGTCCATATTAGAAGTGACGGATGCACTCGTTTTTTCGGTTAACTGACAAATAGAGGCTCCCATATTTCATAAGCCATAAGCCATTTCAAGGAAATCACATGGGCACGCGTCTGTTCGGCCATGTCCAACCGCAAGATTGCCTCGTGGTTCATAAACTTATTTGATTTTTCATATTTTTTTGTAGGGTTTACAGTTCTAGTTTCTAAAACTTAGTGAATTGAACATTAATAGTACCAAGTTTTAACAGGTGAAACTTAGTGAAGTTCGAAAAACTTGTTAAATCATATTTAAAATTGGTCATATTTCAAAACCCTCATCATAAGGAACCCAAATATGCAAATTAAACATGAATTAGGCTTTCAATTCGAAATATATAATAGATCAAAATTTAGAAGTCAAAGAAAAAACATTAGCCATGGGGTGCATGCCCCACACCTTCGTGCCACAAATCGCCTCCCGCCATTTCATCGTAGACACCGCAGTGAGCATGAATGGCCGACTCAAATTCCATAAAAGAAACTTGTAGTTTTGAGATCCTTGATTTCCTTCAAAACCTAGTAAATGGCCGACTCACAATTTTAGTCCTCGGAGAATTTCTTAATGGCCAGCCTTTGATCTCCCTGTTTGAGTGTGATGCGCGCGTTGCGCACATTTGTTTCAGTTCTTCTAAGCAACATAGCTTAATGACATAATGATAGTTCAACAGATATTTCCACGACGGCCAACAATCTTAGTAGTGCTATGATTTCACTCACTCTTACTTGATTTGAAGGTGTTTTTATGCTCCCTAATATTTAGCCCTAGATAAAAAGCGAGCATGATTGGTTTGCTATCAATATTTGGTGAGGGAGGCGACTCAATCATCTCCTTGCCACATTAACCATCGCCGCCCTAGGAGGAAGTGCTAGTAAGGAGAAGCTTTGAGTTGTTCAGGTGTTGACTAATGATGATTTATTGTGTTGTGCTATGTTCTTTGCCAGTTGAGGATTTATTGTGTTGTTTTTAGTGTTTATTGATTATGTCATTTTTTATGTGCCATTGTGATAGTTTTAGAGGCAGTTTGATGATCCCCATTATGCTTCATGTCAAGATGAGACTTCTTAGTTGGTGAGAGAGAAGATATCCATGGAGGATGTGGTTGCTAGTTTGATTGATGTCAAGGATGTGCTAGATGTCTAGGTAGCAAGTAAAGATCACGTGATACATGAGCTGAGACGTCGGGTGGATGAAGAAACGCCAATTCAAAATGTTGTCGTGTGATGAAGCTCAAGTTCGAGTTGGACAACCCACTTATGATAGAGCTATGTAATACCTTGAAGCAGAGGTAGATGAGAAACAAAGGCAGTGAAGGAACTGGAAGTGCAATAGCTTGCAATGGTTGCCTTGTGTGATCTAGCGTAGTTGTTGCGGGTGGTTTGTAACAGATCATAATGTCATGAGACATTTGTATGAGATATGTATTGAACCTATGATGTATTTTGTGTTGGTAATGGAAATCTGAACCTTTTGACCAATGTGTTGGATAAAATGTGTGTAACTACGTTAGTGTTGTTTTAATTCATTTTTAGGATTTTTTTAGACATTTACAGGATTTGGTCAAATTTTGTCCAAATAGGGGCTGAATTGGTATTTTCCTTGTAATTTTTAAATCCGTTTGGCCAAAAATATTGAATCTATTTTTTAAAAAGAATATGGACAATTTTCTCGGTCAAAATTTGGCCGAAACTGAAAAAAAATCAATGAATCATTTAATATGTTTATCCAAACCCGATAAAAAAATCCCGATTACTAGAGATAATATTCTTGTTGTTTTAAAAAAATCAGAAAAAATCTTGAGACTTTGTTTTGGGCCAAAATGCCCGGGTCGAGCTTTACTATTGAGGTAGATCTTGGAATGCTTCTAAGAAGCTCAAGCTAGTAATGGAATACTTGTCCAAATTCACCCAGATTTGACTCTTGCATCCTTCTTGAGACAACTGGCTTGGTCCTCATGATCTTTAATATGTGTACATCAGCAAACATCTCCTGAACTATGGCCCTCAAGTTTTGGACTGGCCAATCAATATTTGACTTGATCAAATTCTTATATTTGTTGGTTATTATCGTGCATGCCACCAACTTATTGTCTCTTCTCTTTGGGCATGTGTGCTCATCAATGAAAGAAGTCATGTGTTAGCTTTCAAACTTGCTTATTTTCCTCGCCAAACAAACTCATTTGCAGCTTGGCCAAGTGTACGTTGCCCTAACCCCGTCACCCTCATCCTCAATGAACTTTATTTCCTTCCTCTTCTTCAGACCATATTCCACTATTGCATCTTTGAACTCTTTCTCTCCAATAAACTTCATTTCCAAAATGAAAATCTTCACCTCAGCCTGACTGGAAATTTTAGGAAACCAAGACTCATGAACCACAGGTTGTCCATCGCTATCCTCACCATATGATTCATCATCTTCATCACTTGAGTCAACCACTATCTTTCTTTTCGACTAGGATTCAGTGGCTTCTCCATATATGTTGTAGTGTTTCCCTTGTCGTTCCTCTTTCTCTTCAAATCCTTGTACTTCTGCCTAATCTCCTCCACCTCATCATCAGATGTTGAGGAATCTAACAACACAGAGTCACTATCGGATGAACTATCAATATTGTTGCCCTCAACTCCATCACTTTGAATTCTCTTAACCACCTGCAGGTACTTCATCATCCCAATAACTTTGCTTTGAATTCTCTTTACCGCATGCAGACCTCATCACCCCAACAACTTTGTTGTTTTGTCTCATTACCAATAATGTCCTCAACATAGATGTCCACTACACCTTTACATATAAGAACATAAACTTCACAATTCTACAACCAGTGGCGGAGCCAGGATTCGAGTATAGGGGGACCGAGTACGTATATTGATCGAATCTTGTTGATAATTACTAGTTGCTTCTACTAAAATTGTTGATCGTTGGGGGGGGGGGGGGCAGGCCCCTGCTCGTCCCCCTGGCTCCGCCCCTGTCTACAACTAATGCCATCAATCCATGAAACAATTGTTTTCCAGAGCATAATGAGTGCAACATCATGTTTGCTCCTATCTCAACAACACAATAATGCACTTTTTGCAATCAGGCTTGTTAAGCTCAAAATAAGAAAATCCCTCTCTTCCTTTAACATATTCCAAATCCTGACCATCACACACAAATACACCATTGAAACGAACCACACAACCAAGAAATCTAGATGACCCATTCAATCTAAAATGGAGACAACAAATTTATCACTACTCTAACCAAAAGTAAAATATGAATAATCAAATTTCAAAGAACTTACCAATAAATTGGGTAGACCCATTCATAGTCGATGGAAATCACTTGCTCTTTTTCAGCAACACATCTCCATCGTGGCTACGAGATCACCACCACCACCGGTTGCTGGAGCCATGACGTGTACCTGAAAGATTAGGGTTTTAGAGGAGGATTGGGGGAAGCTAATGCGACTGAAAAGGAAAGGTGGAGCAGGGTAGAAGCACTTACCGAGTGTGACAATGGTGAAGTACAGCGCCACCGTACGCCAGTTCCGACGTCGGGAGTTGTCAAGGTTACCGAGGGTGGTGACTCTGGTAGGGGGGACATGGCAGGGCTCGAGCTGGCTTGCGGCTACAGACAAGAGGGTGTGAGAGATGTAGTTATGCCGGTTGCTGGCAATGGTTGATGCAAGCCCATCGACGGTTGATGTCGCGGGAGGAGCAGGGGTTCCTGGTCGGGACGTGTGAGACACAAAAGAACGATCCACTTTTTTAGTCCTCTAAACCCTAGGCTGAGTTGGCATGCCTAATCAGCATTGCCTGCGGTCAAAAACGGTTTACCAGCGCCAAACCGAGACCGGGTGACTAGGTTGAGTTTTCAACCTGTGGTAATTTGGGAGTGTATTTTGACTTGTTTGGAAATTTAGTGTTGTAATTAAACCAATCGATTAGTTCAGGGATAAAATATGGAATTTTCTCTAGAAACTACACTCAATTCAAGCAAAGTGGTGAAGCAACTAACTAACGAGGAGCGGAGGAGTTGGAGCAGCAGCCAGCCAAGCACACTCGCATTGCTCGTAGTGGTGGCTCGGGGGAACCCTAGTCCCGCTGGCCGCCAGCCCTTGCATCGAACACCACTCCCTCGCCGCCGGCAGCGGCGGGGCCTTCCATGGGTGCGACTCCTCTCCCTCCCTGGCTGGCGGCGGTGCTGCTCGGTGACTGGTGTGGTGGGATGCTGTGCCTGGTGGTGTGCCCCGACTTGCGGTCTGTGGAGCTCGAACCAAAGTTGCGGTTTGTGGTGTGCCTCGTCGGCTTATGCGGCTTGGGGTTCTGGTCGGCAGGCGGGCTGATCGGGGTGGCGTGGGGGCCTACTGCCGTGAAAATAATTGTAGTTGTCCTCGTGCTCTTTTCGCATCATGGCAACGTCCTACATGATCGGTCCTCCTTGATTTGGTCATCGTCGTGTTCCGAAACTGCTGCTTTAGATCTTGGCCAAGATATCTAGATCAGATAGAGTTCGGCCGTGCACGCCATACCAGCCTACGAGGTTCCATGATGGCGTGGCGCGAAGCTCTATTGTTTGTTGGCACCATGGAACATGTCAGCTTCTCGATTTCTATAATGTAGGCAGTTGTGGAGAATGTCATGGTGGGTGAGATCGGAGGATCAGTTAGACAGGCAGAGCCTTCAGGTGTTCGATAACTCTCAGGAGCGGCAGTGTCAAGTGGGGGCAACATCGTTGGAGGAATTCATTTTTGGTGGTGCTCCTCGGGTACTGAGCTGTGACTTCCGGGGTGAAAAAATAAGGTCCGCCCTTCATTGGTTGTGCCTGGCAATTGGCTTGCTGAAGGAATTGTTTTGAGAGCTTGAACTTCTCCAGGGTGAAAACCTAATATCTTGGATCGGGCAACGATGGTGCTTGTTCACTGTTACTTCTTGAAGGAGTTGCTTTTGAAGACCTTCTATATTTTTTGGATGTTGTATTTGGTGGTGATTTGTGTGCGGCTGCTGAGAGAAGTCAGTCGCTCTGGTGGGACCTTTGTTTTTTCTTTTCTTTCTTTGCTATTTTTTGTTGTTGTGTGCATCCTGGATGTCGTTGCGACATCTTGTAGGTGCAAAGACCGGATGCAATTGATATCTGCGCGGCATTAATATATTTCCCTTTAAAAAAATTCAAGCAAAGTGGCGATCTTTTCGACTCAAACAAATACCAGAAAAGGAGCAACTTCCCCGTGATATATCCCATCGCCTACTGACAAGGCGACCCGGGTGACATTTCTTCTCGCGCAAGGCCAACACGAAATGGCAGGCCCGTAAATAGCCCGAAACCCCGATGCCCCTCCCGGGAACCCCGCGAAGTTTCCCACCTCCCCTCCCCCTCCTCTCCCCTCGTGCGGCCGTCAAACCCCGTCGCCGCCGTCAAACCCAGCGGCTAACGGCGGCGCGGACGACGCTAATCCGAATATATAAACCCCCGCCCCGGCGTCTCTCCTCCCCACACACCAAGAGCAGGAGGATCACTCCCAGAATCACCGGCTAAGCTCAAGCTCCCTCGTGATCTCAAAACCACCTTTTTTTTTCCTCATCTTTCCACCTCGTGCTTACCGACGGGGTCCCTCCCTGCCATGGAGTCCGTCGGCGTCGCCCCTGCCCCCGTGGCGGTGGCGGTGGCGGAGCAGAAGATGAAGCTTCTCGAGCCGCGGAAGGAGCCCCTCGCCTCCTCCGCCGCCGCGGCCGCCGCCAAGGCGCCGTGCAAGTGGGCGATGAAGAAGAAGCTCGTGGGCGGCGACGCCGGCTACGTGCTAGAGGACGTGCCCCACCTCACCGACTACATGCCCGAGCTCCCGGTGCGTGCCATAGCCCCCGTGCTCCTCTCGCTGTGTCCCGTTCCGATCGCTTTGGTGCTCTGGTCTGCTTGATTTCAGCTCGGAGCTGCCAAGTCCCCATGCTTTCCCGGCCCCTGTTTTTGTCGCCCTTCTGTGGATACTCCACATCTTTATATTTTTCACGATTTTCCATGGATTCGAGGATAAACTGATCGCCATGCAGTCCAGCTGCTCCAACAATTTTGGAACACAGGGAAATCAATCGATCGATCGATCCCCGGAAAAATTTCAGTTTCTATGCGCGATTTGTTTGCAGATTACAGTTACAGAATCCTTGAATTGAATCGATTGCTCACATCTTATTACCGTTGCTGATCTGCAGACGTACCCGAATCCTCTCCAGGACAACCCTGCCTACTCGGTCGTCAAGTAAGAATTCCCCTCCTTTCTTTGCCCTGCACAGTTCAGTTCCATCCAAACACGCATGTTTCCCGAAGCTGACCTTTCTTCCTGCTCCAACCACGTGTTGTCCATCCATCCCAGGCAGTACTTCGTCAACACGGACGACACCGTCACGCAAAAGGTGAGAAATTTTCTGTGAATTATGTACTTTTGGGCGAACAGAATGCGAGGTGATCTGCCGAGGCTGACTTTGTGGATGGGTTGCAGATTGTTGTTCGTAAGAACAGTGCAAGAGGCACCCACTTCCGGCGCGCCGGGCCGCGGCAGAGGGTCTACTTCCAGCCCGATGAGGTGAACGCGGCCATCGTCACCTGCGGCGGCCTCTGCCCCGGGCTCAACACGGTCATCCGCGAGCTCGTGTGCGGGTTGTATGACATGTACGGTGTCACCAGCGTCGTTGGCATAGAGGTGAGGACTTCCGGAGTCTTCTTCTTGTTTGTTTTGCATTTGTAAATTATCACAATGCTCTGGTTAGTATTTTAGGATTAGCATAGTGCTTTGTTACGATGCTAACGAGGCTAGTTAATCACAGTAACTGATTTTGAGTGCTTAGGAAGGTGTGATTTAGAACAATACCGCCTGCGAATACAATATTGATGGCGACACCGATAAGCATTTTTAGCTGTCACCTAATAAGTAATAACATGATGCTGCAATGTTGATAATCCTGAAACTGCTTAGAAGTGTGTTACTTCGGAACAAACTCCCTGAGAATACAATATTGATGGTGACACTAATAAGCATTGTTTGCCGGCACTTAACGACATGGTGTTGTCATTAGTTAGGCCTGAATATAATATTGCTATTTGTCAACCGTTATGTTTATTCTGTTTTTGTTTTCTGAACCTAATTCTGGATGTGCAATATGCAGGGTGGGTACAAGGGCTTCTATTCTCGAAACACCGTTACATTGACACCCAAATCAGTGAATGACATCCACAAGAGAGGGGGGACCATTCTTGGAACTTCAAGGGGTGGACATGACACTGCCAAAATTGTGGATAGTCTTCAGGACCGTGGCATTAACCAGGTCTACATCATTGGAGGTGATGGTACTCAGCAAGGCGCTTCCGTAATTTATGAGGTAACAAAATTGCTACTGCAGGAAGGTCTCAATCAGACGCTCAATTCCATGTCTCACATGCAACTGCTTTTACTTAATTTCAGGAAGTCCGTAGACGGGGCCTCAAATGTGCAGTGGTCGGTGTCCCAAAGACCATCGATAATGATATTGCGGTACTCCCCTCTTTCCTTTGCCCCTGCATTTATGTACAAGAGTGATTGTTTTCCACACTGGTTGTGATTTCGATGTTGAATTGTCCGCACAGGTGATTGATAAATCTTTTGGATTTGACACTGCTGTGGAGGAGGCTCAGAGAGCTATCAACGCTGCTCATGTTGAAGCTGAAAGTGCAGAGAATGGCATTGGTGTTGTGAAGCTAATGGGCCGCAACAGTGGTATGTCTCTTTCCTTGTTACAAACTTGCAGTCACATCTTAAAGTAATACCCGCTCCTGCATATTCTGAAGGAAAGTGGTTTTAAGTAAATAATAATGAGTTATAAATTCTATTGATGCAGGGTTCATCGCAATGTATGCTACTCTAGCTAGTCGTGACGTGGTATGTTGTTATCATTCATTCTATAAGTTCATTACACTAATCAACATAACAGTAATGTCGAGTCGAAGACTGACCACTTTGCTTTGCTTGTTATCTCAGGATTGTTGCTTAATCCCAGAGTCTCCATTCTACCTTGAAGGGAAAGGAGGCCTCCTTGAGTTCGTCGAGAGACGGCTCAAGGACAGTGGTCATATGGTCATTGTGGTGGCCGAGGGTGCTGGCCAAGATCTCATCGCCCAAAGCATGAACTTTGTGGACACTCAGGATGCTTCTGGAAATAAGCTGCTTCTGGATGTTGGCCTTTGGCTATCCCAGAAGATCAAGGTCAGATTTCTGGTCCAAACTTTCCTTTCCCTGTCAATGTGGGGACAAGCAATGCTCTTTATCTCTTTGGCTCATTCAAGTATATTAGTATCAAGTCATGATAGAATCAGCAACAAGCCACTTGTTAGTAGATTGAAAGTTTGAAGCCCAAAGAAAGCCCTGGTCATATTCCACCACTGAATTGCTTGGCTTTCTTCATCATGCAGGATCATTTCAAGAAGAAGACTAACTTCCCCATAACTCTCAAGTACATTGACCCGACATACATGATCCGCGCGGTCCGGTCAAACGCCTCCGACAACGTCTACTGCACCCTGCTTGCGCACAGCGCCCTCCATGGCGCCATGGCAGGATACAGTGGCTTCACCGTCGCGCCCGTGAACGGCAGACACGCTTACATCCCTTTCTATGTAAGTACAGCAGGAAACAGTGATCAACCCTGAGATCTGTCGAACTCCTATCAAACCTTATGCTGATAGTCTAAAATTTTGGCTGCAGAGAATCACCGAGAAGCAGAACAAGGTCGTGATCACTGACAGGATGTGGGCGAGGGTGCTGTGCTCGACGAACCAGCCCTGCTTCCTGAGCCACGAGGATGTCGAGAACATGAAGCACGACGACGATGAGCGCCACCACCTGCACAACACGCAGCTCCTCGACGGCTCACCGGCGAAGTGCTCACCCAACTGCAATGGATCCGCTGGAGCAGAGTGAGAGGCACAAAGCTATTTGGATGGATATATTGAGCATGTGTAATTATAGCTATTCTTTTTTAACCTTCTCTTGTGAGTTTTTAGCTTGCCTTGTAGTAGAGACTTCTCCGGAGAATTACTGTATAACTATATATAATAAGGGTTCCACGATGGCAATCTTTGGTGGTAGAAGCTCGATTTTGTAGATTAGAAAATGCTAAGTTTTGGGTTCGAGCTCTTCGCAACAGAAGCTCTTTTGCAACACTTCATCTGAATCCTGGTTTATTATTCAGTTGTAAAGAATTGCCTTAAAATCACCCCCCCCCCCCCCTCTTTAGTGTTTTTATCTATTTATTTGCAATGAAGCAAGCCCCTTTTACAGACGTGGAGTTTTACACCTGAGCTCATATGCTCCTTATGTGAACAGTAAAATAAATAAAATAGAAAAAGCATACTTTAAAAATGTTTGTTGTGCATGCAAATTTCATCAAGAAATGACATTGGTGGAAGGCGTGGTAAAAAAGAAAATTGATGCTTACATTCAAATGCATTTTGAAGCTCTGATGTTGTTTTTTCTTGCCACGGTTTTCAGCAATGTGATTTCGTCATGCAAAATAATTTTGCATGCATAACAAACATTTCTTAAAGTAGCTTGTCAGATAACGCATAAGAACACATAACAAACAGTGAAAAGGTGGCACAAACGGAAGAGCGACAAACTAGCTGGGCAGAATAAATCCAAACAAAGGTTTCTGGCATACATAAGTAACTTGTCTTGGCAAAACTTAGTTTAAACAAAATTAACATAGAAGCATTACACAAAAACTTTTGTCCATTAAAAGGTAAGGTAGGTAACCGAGCGTTGCATAGCCCTCGCTTATCACAGGGATAGAAAACTAGCTAGGACCAAAATGATGTGCCGTTTCATGGTCTGCTTGCTCTATTGAGACTTTAGACCTCAACCAAAGCCGGTGGGCGCAGCTCATCCTCCTCCTTCAGGGGGTGGATGGTGACGAGGTCAGGCAGCGGGGTGGTAGGGCCAAGCTTGCCCTTGGGGTCCCAGTCAAGCATAATCTTCACCTTGATACCAAGAACGCCCTACAAAACCAAGCCAATGTTGAATCATATGTAGTTCCATGAGCAACAAACCGGGAAAAACAAGGTTAAGTAAGCAGCACAACAAACAAACATGTCTGAGAAGAACGTGCCTAACTGTAGCATCAATGTACTCGTTGACGGGCTGACCAGATGAGATCATGTACCCGTCCTTGAACTTCATCGACTTGGCTCTCTGGGCCCTGAGCTTGCCGCTCACAATGACCTAGTGCAAAATCAAGAGAGTAGTCAACAACTAAACATAGGAAGTGTAAAATAAGAATGTCAGATCACATGTGCAGAGAGTAGTCAGCAACTAAACATAGACGTGGGCTTGCTGAGGCACATGTGATCTCCAAGAGACCGTTGTATTGAGATACAAAGAGAGAAAAAGCCATCTAGTTACTACCTACGGACCCGTAGGTCTGAGTTGAACTACTCATGCATGATTGGAGAGGCACAAATGAGGATGATGAACCCCTTCATGATCGTGTTCCCCTCCGGCAGAGTGCTGGAATAGGGTTCTAGATTGGATCTCATGGTTCTGAAACTTGCGGCGGCTGGAATGAAATTTCGTCGACTCCCCTAGGGTTTCTGGAGCTGGGAGGTATTTATAGAGCGAAGAAGCGGTGCAGGAGGCCACCGAGGTGGGCACAACCCACCTGGGTGCGCCTGAGGGCCCAGGCGCGCCCTGGTGGGTTGTGCCCCCCTTGGGGCACCCCCCAGGTGCTTCTCTGGCCCATCTGGTGTCTTCTGGTCCAAAAAAATCCATAAAAAGTTTCGTTGCATTTGGACTCCATTTGATATTGATTTTCTGCAATGTAAAAAACAAGCAGAAAACAACAACTGACACTTGGCACTATGTCAATAGGTTAGTCCCAAAAAATAATATAAAATGATTGTAAAACATTCAAGAATGATAATATAACAGCATGAAACAATCAAAAATTATAGATACGTTGGAGACATATCAACGTCCATTTGCCAAATTTCATAATCATAAAATGCAGCAATTGCTAACATGATTCAGACAGACTTAAGCATCGCTACGAGTGAGAAAGTCTCATCGTAGTCAACCCCTTGAACTTGTCGAAAACCTTTCACGACAAGTCGAGCTTTGTAGACAGTAACATTTCCATTATCGTCAGTCTTCTTCTTGAAGATCCATTTATTCTCTATGGCTCGCCGATCATCGGGAAAGTCCACCAAAGCCCATACTCTGTTCTCATACATGGATCCTATCTCAGATTTCATGGCCTCAAGTCATTTATCGAAATCTGGGCTCATCATAGCTTCTTCATAGTTCGTAGGTTCGTCATGGTCTAGTAACATGACTTCCAGAACAATATTACCGTACCATTCTGGTGCGGAATGTGCTCTGTTCAACTTACGAGGTCCAGTAGTAACTTGATCTGAAGTTTCATGATCATCATCGTTAGTTTCCTCTCTAGATGGTGTAGGCATCATGGGAATGGATTTCTCTGATGAGCTACTTTCCAATTCGAGAGAAGATACTATTACCTCATCAAGTTCTACTTTCCTCCCACTCACTTCTTTCGAGAGAAACTCCTTATCTAGAAAGTTTCCATTCTTGGCAACAAAGATCTTGCCTTTGGATTTGTGGTAGAAGGTGTACCCAATTGTTTCCTTAGGGTATCCTATGAAGACGCACTTCTCCAATTTGGGTTCGAGTTTATCAGGCTGAAGCCTTTTTACATAAGTGTCGCAACCCCAAACTTAAGAAACGACAGCTTAGGTTTCTTGCCGAACCACAGTTCATATGGTGTTGTCTCAACGGATTTAGACGGTGCCCTATTTAACGTTAACGCAACTGTCTCTAATGCATAAACCCAAAATGATAGTGGTAAATCGGTAAGAGACATCATAGATTGCACCATATCTAATAAAATACGGTTACGACGTTCGGACACACCATTACGCTTTGGTGTTCTAGGTGGCGTGAGTTGTGAAACTATTCCACATTGTTTTAAATGAAGGCCAAACTCATAACTCAAATATTCGCCTCCGCGATCAGATCGTAGAAACTTTATTTTCTTGTTACGATGATTCTCCACTTCACTATGAAATTCTTTGAACTTTTCAAATGTTTCAGACTTGTGTTTCATTAAGTATATATACCCATATCTGCTCAAATTATTTGTGAAGGTCAGAAAATAACGATACCCGCCGCGTGCCTCAACACTCATCGGACCGCATACATCGGTATGTATTATTTCTAGTAAGTCATTGGCTCGCTCCATTGTTCCGGAGAATGGATTTTTAGTCATCTTGCCCATGAGGCATGGTTCGCAAGTATCAAATGATTCATAATCAAGTGATTCCAAAAGCCTATCTGCATGGAGTTTCTTCATGCACTTTACACCAATATGACCTAAACGGCAGTGCCACAAATATGTTGCACTATCATTATCAACTTTGCATCTTTTGGCATCAATATTATGAATATATGTATCACCACAATCGAGATTCAACAAAAATAGACCACTCTTCAAGGATGTATGACCATAAAAGATATTACTCATATAAATAGAACAACCATTATTCTCCGATTTAAATGAATAACCGTCTCGCACTAAACAAGATCCAGATATAATGTTCATGCTCAACGTTGGCACCAAATAACAATTATTCAGGTCTAGAACTAATCCTGAAGGTTGATGTAGAGGTAGCGTGCCAATGGCAATCACACCGACCTTGGAACCATTCCCGACGCGCATCTTCACCTCGTCCTTAGCCAATCTTCGTTTAATCCGTAGCTCCTGTTTCGAGTTACAAATATGAGAAACCGAACCAGTATCAAATAACCAGGCGCTACTACGAGCATTAGTAAGGTACACATCAATAACATGTATATCAACATTTGTTCACTTTGTCATCCTTTTTATCTGCCAAATACTTGGGGCAGTTACGCTTCTAATGACTAGTCCCTTTGTAGTAGAAGCACTCAGTTTCAGGCTTGGGTCCAGCTTTGGGCTTCTTCCCGGGAGTAGCAACTTGCTTGCCATTCTTTTTGAAGTTCCCCTTCTTTCCCTTGCCCTTTTTCTTGAAACTAGTGGTCTTGTTAACCATAAACACTTGATGCTCCTGAAGGAAATATGCCCTAGAGGCAATAATAAAGTTGTTATTTATATTTCCTTATATCATGATAAATGTTTATTATTCATGCTAGAATTGTATTAACTGGAAACTTAGTACATGTGTGAATACATAGACAAAGAGAGTGTCACTAGTTTGCCTCTACTTGACTAGCTCGTTGAATCAATGATGGTTATGTTTCCTAACCATAGACATGAGTTGTCATTTGATTAACGGGATCACATCATTAGAGAATGATGTGATTGACTTGACCCATCCGTTAGCTTAGCACGATGATCGTTTAGTTTGTTGCTATTGCTTTCTCCATAACTATACATGTTCCTATGACTATGAGATCATGCAACTCCCGAATACCGGAGGAACACTTTGTGTGCTACCAAACGTCACAACGTAACTGGGTGATTATAAAGGTGCTCTACAGGTGTCTCTGATGGTGTTTGTTGAGTTGGCATGGATCAAGATTAGGATTTGTCACTCTGATTGTCGAAGAGGTATCCCTGGGCCCTCTCAGTAATGTACATCACTATAAGCCTTGCAAGCAATGTAATTAATGAGTTAGTTATGGGATGTAGCATTACGGAACGAGTAAAGAGACTTGCCAGTAACGAGATTGAACTAGGTATTGGGATATTGACGATCGAATCTTGGGCAAGTAACATACTGATGACAAAGGGAACAACGTATACCGTTATGCGGTTTGACCGATAAAGATCTTTGTAGAATATGTAGAAGCCAATATGAGCATCCAGGTTCCGCTATTGGTTATTGACCGAAGACATGTCTCGGTCATGTCTACATAGTTATCGAACCCGCAGGGTCCGCACGCTTAACGTTCGGTGACGATCGGTATTACGAGTTTATGTGTTTTGATGTACCAAAGGTAGTTCGGAGTCCCGGATTTGATCACAAACATGACGAGGAGTCTCAAAATGGTCGAGACGTAAAGATCGATATATTGGAAGCCTATGTTTGGACATCAGAATGGTTCTGGGTGAAATCGGGAGTATGCAGGAGCACCGGGAGGTTACCGGAACCCCCCGGGAGGTGTATGGGCCTTATTGGGCCTTAGTGGGAAAGAGGGAGAAGAAGAAAAGGAGGGGGTGCCCCCCCCAAGCCTAATCCGAGTTAGGAAGGGGGTCGCCCCCCTTTCCTTCCTTCTTCCTCCTCCTTCCTTCTCTCCTAAAACCAAACAAGGGGAGGGGGAATCCTACTCCCGGTGGGAGTAGGACTCCCTTGGGCGTGCCTAGAGAGGCCGCCCCCTCCCCCTCCTCCACTCCTTTATATACGGGGGAGGGGGCACCCCATGGACACACAAGTTGATCATTGATCTTTTAGCCGTGTGCGGTGCCCCCTCCACCATAATCCACCTCGGTTATATCGTAGCGGTGCTTAGGCGAACCCTGTTCCGGTAGCATCATCATCACCGTCATCACACCGTCGTGCTGATGAAACTCTCCCTTGAAGCTCTACTGGATCGTGAGTTTGCGGGACGTCACCGAGCTGAACATGTGCAGATCGCGGAGGTGTCGTACCTTCGGTGCTAGATCGGTCGATCGTGAAGACATACGACTACATCAACCGCATTGTCATAACGCTTCCGCTTATGGTCTACGAGGGTACGTAGACGATACTCTCCCCTATCATTGCTATGCATCACCATGATCTTGCGTGTGCGTAGGAATTTTTTTGAAATTACTGCGTTCCCCAACAGTGGCATCCAAGCCAGGTTTATGAGTAGATGTTATATGCACGAGTAGAACACAAAGGAGTTGTGGGAGTGGGTATATACATATTGCTTTCCGTCACTAGTTGATTCTTGATTCAGCGACATTGTTGGATGAAGCAGCCCAGACCGACATTACGCGTACGCTTACGCGAGATTGGTTCTATCGACGTGCTATCGCACACAGGTGGCTAGTGGGTGTTTGTTTCTCCAGCTTTAGTTGAATCGGATTCAATGAACATGGTTCTTTCTAAAGATCAAAAAGCAATCACTATACCGCGTTGTGGTTTTTGATGCGTATGAAAGAACGGTTCTTGCTCAGCCCATAGCAGCCACGTAAAACTTGCAACAACAAAGTAGAGGACGTCTAACTTGTGTTTGCAAGGCATGTTGTGATATGATATGGTCAAGACATGATGCTAAATTTTATTGTATGAGATGATCATGTTTTGTAACACAATTATCGGCAACTGGTAGGAGCCATATGGTTGTCGCTTTATTGTATGAAATGCAATCGCCATGTAATTGATTTACTTTATCACTAAGCGGGAGCGATAGTCGTAGAAACAATATTGGCGAGACGACAACGATGCTTCGATGGAGATCAATGTGTCAAGCCAGTGACGATGGTGATCATGACGGTGCTTTGGAGATGGAGATCAAAGGCACGAGATGATGATGGCCATATCATATCACTTATATTGATTGCATGTGATGTTTATCCTTTGTGCATCTTATTTTGCTTAGTTCGGCGGTAGCATTATAAGATGATCTCTCACTAAATTTCAAGGTATAAGTGTTCTCCCTGAGTATGCACCATTGCTACAGTTCGTCGTGCCAAGACACCACATGATGATCGGGTGTGGTAAGCTCTACGTTCACATACAACGGGTGCAAGCCAGTTTTGCACACGCAGAATACTCGGGTTAAACTTGACGAGCCTAGCATATGCAGATATGGCCTCGGAACACTGGAGACCAAAAGGTCGAGCATGAATCATATAGTAGATATGATCAACATAGTGATGTTCACCATTCAAAACTACTCCATCTCACGTGATAATCGGACATGGTTTAGTTGATATGGATCACGTGATCACTTAGATGATTAGAGAGATGTCTATCTAAGTGGGAGTTCTTATGTAATTTGATTAATTGAACTTTAATTTATCATGAACTTAGTACCTGATAGTATTTTGAATGTCTATGTTGTTGTAGATAGATGGCCCGTGCTGTTGTTCCGTTGAATTTTAATGCGTTCCTAGAGAAAGCTAAGTTGAAAGATGATGGTAGCAATTACACGGACTGGGTCTGTAACTTGAGGATTATCCTCATTCCTACACCAAAGAATTACGTCCTGGAAGCACCGCTAGGTGCCAGGCCTGCTGCAGGAGCAACGCCAGATGTTATGAACACCTGGCAGAGCAAAGCTGATGACTACTCGATAGTTCAGAGTGCCATGCTTTACGGCTTAGAACCGGGACTTCAACGACGTTTTGAACGTCATGGAGCATATGAGATGTTCCAGGATTTGAAGTTAATATTTCAAGCAAATGCTCGGATTGAGAGATATGAGGTCTCCAATAAGTTCTACAACTGCCAGATGGACGAGAATAGTTCCGTCAGTGAACATATACTCAAAATGTCTGGGTATAACGATCACTTGATTCAACTAGGAGTTAATCTTCCGGATGATAGTGTCATTGACAGAATTGTTCAATCATTGCCACCAAGCTACAAGAGCTTCGTGATGAACTATAACATGCAAGGGATGGATAAGACAGTTCCCGAGCTCTTCGCAATGCTAAAGGCTGCGGAGGTAGAAATCAAGAAGGAGCATCGTGTTGATGGTCAACAAGACCACCAGTTTCAAGAAAAAGGGTAATGGGAAGAAGGGGAACTTCAAGTAGAACAGCAAGACAGTTGTTGCTCAAGTGAAGAAACCCAAGTCTGGACCTAAGCCTAAGAATGAGTGTCGGTGTCAAAACCGGCGGATCTCGGGTAGGGGGTTCTGAACTATGCGTCTAGGCCGGATGGTAACAGGAGGCAAGGGACACGAAGTTTTACCCAGGTTCGGGCCCTCTTGATGGAGGTAAAACCCTACGTCCTGCTTGATTAATATTGATGATATGGGTGTTACAAGAGTAGATCTACCACGAGATCAGAGAGGCTAAACCCTAGAAGCTAACCTATGGTATGATTGTATGTTGTGATTGTTGTCCTACGGACTAAAACCCTTCGGTTTATATAGACACCGGAGAGGGTTAGGGTTACACAAGGTCGGTTACAAAGGAGGAGATATCCATATACGTATTGCCTAGCTTGCCTTCCATGCCAAGTAGAGTCCCATCCGAACACGAGACGAAGTCTTCAATCTTGTATCTTCATAGTCTAACAGTCCGGCCAATGGAGATAGTCCGGCTGTCCGGAGACCCCCTAATCCAGGACTCCCTCAGTAGCCCCTGAACCAGGCTTCAATAACGATGAGTCCGGCGCGCAGTTGTCTTCGGCATTACAAGGCGGGTTCCTTCTCCGAATACGTCACAGAAGAATTTGAATACAAGGATAGTGTCCGACCCTGCAAAATAAGTTCCACATTCCACCGTAGAGAGAATAATGTTTTCACGGATCTAATTTGCTGGCTTGTTTTGGCAGCATGACGTTACGTCATGGCCCGGTGATTATTCGAACCGTTTCTTTTAACCAGCTCCACACATAACGCGAGGCGGTTTCGTGACACATCTTGCCGAAGCGGAGATCGTGTTCCCCCAATTACGGGATTCTCATTAATACGGTCATGGGTAACCCAACCGTGTCTAGGACTCCTAGATTATAGGCAAGTCCTAAACGGCTACGGAGAGGACGCTTGATATTCACCCTCTTTATAAAGGGACGGTGTTTTTGCTTTTTCTCTCTCGTGCTCAATCGAACCCTTCATTTGCCTCGAGTTCTAACACCCAAAGCCCAGGTTAGGTGCTCCGGATCTTCAATCATGTCCGAATCCAGCCTTCAAGGCCGATGGATGCCCTCCTCCGTGACGGAAGAGGACATTAAGAAGTTGAGGGAGGCTAGATACCTGACCGCCGAGGTATCGCATCGGCTGCCTGCTCGAGGGTAAGTCGTCCCTACTCCTGAACCCAACGAGAATGTTGTGTTCGTCTCCCACTTCCTCTGAGGTCTAGGCCTCACTCTGGATCCTTTTGTCAGGGGCTTGATGTTCTATTACAGGATAGATTTCCACGATCTAGCTCCGGACTCCTTTCTCCACATCACAACATTTATTGTCGTGTGTGAGGCCTTCCTCCGTGTGACCCCTCACTTCGGCCCGTGGCTCAAGACCTTTGAAGTACAACTGAAGATGATCGAGGGGAAACATGCAGCGTGCGGAGGTGCATCAATAGGCAAGATGGCAGGAGCTCCATGGCCGAAAGGTTCCTTTCCAGAGGTGTCCGAATTATGGCAACGGGAGTGGTTTTACGTCACGGCTCCCAGAAGTGCCAAGTGGGCGGCTGCCCCCGCTTTCCGCCCGGGCCCCCACCACAACTGATGTCATGGATTAGCAGGGGTCTGAGCTGGGGTCCAGCCAAGGACGTGCCTATACCAAAGCCGCATCCGAGATCTCTTCGAGGGAGATTTTAATTTGGTTGTGGTAATACAAGTTATGCTGGTTCGTCAACTCCAGCCTTGCAAACGCCGTCCCCTGCGCTTGTGGGAGTTCAATCCAGAGGGACCACGTGCCATTCAAAGTTTCCTCGGCCTGACGCACGAGGAGATGTACAAGTCATTCTTCGGACCTCAAGTGGAATGTCCGGATATCACCGAGGACATGGGCCTGAGCAGTAACCGCGTCGCCGAACAATTAAGAAATCGTCTAGCCGAACACGCTGTCCTTTATTCGAAGTTATTTCTAAGAGTTCGCTTTTTGACCAGGACTGGCTAGCAAAGGCGAAGATGATTCGGTGTTTGCCCCCCCTCCCTGAGGGTTTGGAAAATCCGGTATTGGAGAAGATGCTCGAGGTCGCACCTTGCCCAGAGCCCTTGAAGGAAGATACCGAGGGAGATAATACGGGCGGACGCGGGCCCCCATCGCTATCTGCTCCAACCGAGGGAACGAGCGTCTCCACGAAGGAGGACGATCGGGGGAGGAAAAGGACTACTTTCGAGGATCCGGAAGCCGAAGCCTCCAAATGGGAGAAGAGGTCTCCCACTGAGGGTCTTGCCTTGGGGGGTGCTTTTGCCGCACAGAGTCCGCGGAGGGATCTGCCCTCCAACGAGTCGTAAGTGATCCAAAAATATTTTAATAGTAAGGGTATGCTATCTTTTTCCTCTGAGAAAATAACCACTGCATATATCTTGCAGTTCGGGCCTCAGCCCCTCTCAAATGAGCTCGTCTGCGGGGGGTCTTCTTCCAGAGATGATGGAGAGCGAAACACCTCCCCCGGACTCCTTCGCTCTAGAAGCGGGCGACCCCGAAGTGTCGTCGCGGAGGGCCTCTCCGGATCCGGTGAGGCCAGAAGATAATCCCGTAGACCCCCAAAGTCCCCAGTGTCCGGCTCCCGAAGAGAGCATAAGAAAGAGTCCGGCACCGTTTGGTGTGTGGTCGGACGTTTCGAGGGAGTTGGTGGGGCGAGCGGCCATCTCAGAAGAGCACCATACGCTGATGGGTACGGTGATGGAGAGAATCTCGTCCGCTGAAAGAGGATTACATGAAGCCTTTATGAGTCTATTGACAGGCTTTGAGGTATGTGAGATAATATGTGATAGTACTGCACATGTTAGGTGTGCCCTGTGTAGATAGTAGCCCCTGAGACTCTGGTTGTCGTCGAGAACGGCGGCGAACTAGGATCATATTCCCAGGCAATAACCAAACTGCCTCTATGTGCAGGTGGTGGAAGCTCCGGTGGCTAGCCGGACTAGCGAGTTTGCCCAATTAAAATGACAACTGGATGCGGCAGACGCCGACATCGAGCTTGTTAACAAGAGGCTTGATGAGGCACAGGGTAAGTGTTATTATCCGGTGAACGCCACATAGTAAGAGCAGCATAATGCCAGTATGTTTAATATGTTGTGACTGCAGATGGAGCTGCCACTGTGGAAGCCTTGCGGGCGGAACTTGCTCGAGCCAAGGAACAAGCAAGGATTAGTAATGCAGCTGCTTTGAAGGCAGCCAAAGAGTTGAAAGCCGAGAAGGCCGCACATTGCGAGAGCCAGGAGAAAATGGCCAAGATGGCCGTAGAATTAAAAGACACCGCCGACCATTGCTGGTTCCTTGAAAAAGGAAACCGAGCGAAGGCAACGGACCTTGAGAAGGCCGTGGCGCGGACAAAGACACCCATTCTGCTATGAGAGCGAAGAAGGAGGAGCCGCGGGAAGCCGGGGATATTGCGGCTGGGAAACCCTTCATGTTACGGAGGAAGTTCGGAGATCCTCGATATGCCCCTGTGGATCGGCTGTGGAGTTCGGCAAATGCGTATATGGATTTGGCAGCGAGCGCTGCCGATGCGGCCAAGTACTTCCAAGGTCAGACAGATCGTGAAGTGGACAAGCTATTCTGGACGCAATTCCATGTTCCAGAGCGTCCGCTTTCATTGACTGACCAGCTAGACGAATGGGCCGAACTGAATAGGTTGTCTGGACTCGCCATGAGGTCTGTTGTGGATCAGCTATGGCCGGAAAGACCAAAGCCGAACAGCTATTTCAGCTTAGTGCAGCAGTTCCTTGATGCGGTGCCACGCATTAATGCGATGAAGAGGTCGGCGTGCATAGAAGGCTCGCGGATGGCCCTTGCCCATGTTAAAGCATACTGGGCGAAGATGGACGCTACCACTGTTGCGGCGCAGGGATCGGCCATAGGCCGGGTGGCTGCCCAGCACTATTTCGAGGAGGTTCTCGAGGGTGCTCGTTTGATAGAGGCCCGGTGCTCGAAAAATATTATGTTTGAGTGATATGTATTTTCATTGTAAGCACAATGCTTTTATGATTTTTTATAAAGTTATTTTTATACTTTTGCCTGAAAGTAGTATGATGCCTCTTGTGCGGCCGTTTATGTATACCTGTGTATAACCTGAAAGATTGCAGCCGTCGGCTTCAACCCCCACGCATAAAATGCAGGGGTGTTCGCAAAAAATGCGTGTTCATACTTAACCCAACGTCTTGGTCCTATTAAGGAGGTGATAGCGTAGTGAGCGAGGCAACCGGACTATAATGCTTTAACACTTTCACTTAGCCATAGTAGTTTGACAGTGGGGCTACTAGATAGCCCTTGGTGGCTCCGCACTCTCCCGATCGCGGGGTGCGTACATGCGTGGCCGGGAAACGGCCCTTCGTTAAGGCGGATGAATTCTAACATTTTGATAGGTCACCGAGTGGTTGACCAGTCTCACACTATATCATGACAGTCAGTTTTCGGCTTTCTCTACCGAGGTGCTCGTCCGGATGAACCAGGGAACAATCAAAGTAGTTCTCCTGGTGCTACCTTAGCCGGTAAAGCGGAACATAAGGCACCAAAACACAGGAGCCGGGCAAACCCAACATTTGACCAAAGACAATGATTCGGAGCTGATGCATATAAGGCCAAACTCGCGACGCCGAACACTCCCTAAGGTATTCGGTCTTTATGGTATAAACCGGGCCTAAATAGTGTCCTTCGTAAGACCTTCGTAAGAATCCCCTTGTGTCCGGGTACGTGCATTATTCTGACGTGGCCACATGCCAAGACGCCAGGATCCTTCTCAACTGTGCTGAGAATTCGGTGGATATGTATCAACAAGAGACAGTAAAAAAGGTTTACGCAAGGTCTTAATCTAAAAAGAATCCTTGGAGCGGGTCCCTGCTGCATGTCTGCGCCTGTGTCTCCGTTGTGCCATATCCTGAACGGGTGTAGCACGATGATTATCTGTAAAAGAGAGGAGCTTAGGTGAAAAAGCTGTCGTGCAAAAAGATAGTTTTTTAAAGAAATCATGTATAATTCAAGGTAAGTAATAATTGCCGCTTGTCTGCGCACGTTGAGCCCCTTGTATTTGCAATAGGGGTGTGATCATTGATCCGGTAAAAATTGCATATGGCTGCCGGACTCGTCTAACCGTGTCCGAGGTCGTGACGACCTGCTAAATGCTTTAGTTGGTAAGGCCGTTTTTAGTGTGCGGCTGCCAGGGCAGCCGCACGCTCTTCGGCGCACAGAGATCGCTTAATACTTCCGTTCACTGTAATGATGCCACGTGGACCGGGCATCTTGAGTGTGAAGGAAGCGTAGTGTGGTATTGCGTTAAAGCGAGCAAAAGCTTTGCGTCCGAGTAGTGCTTGATAGCCACTTTGAAATGGAGCGATGTGGAAGGTTAAATGTTCGTTACGGAAGTTATCGGGGAAGCCGAATATAACTTTTAGTAGCAGGGAGCCCGTGCAATGAGACCCTGGGCCTGGCGTTACTCCTTTAAAGGTAATATTGCTATGGCAAATTTTTGTTGGGTCTATCCCCATTTCGTGGATTGTATCCTGGTATATCAGGTTTAGACTGCTGCCACCGTCCATCAGGACTCATGTGAAGTGGTATCCGTCAATTATTGGGTCTAATACCAGGGCAGCCCATCCTGCACGCCGGACACTTGCTGAGTAATCACGATGGTCGAAAGTGATCGGTTGAGACGACCAGTGGCAGGACTCCGCGGTGATAGGCCTTTGGGCGTATTTTTCTGGGAGTGCCGTTTTGTTTCTGCCATTGATCACGTGTAACACGTTTACTGTTTTGACTTCTGGTGGAAATTTATTTTGTTCCCCAGCGTCTTCCTTGAGAGGCTCATCCTCATCTTCGCTTGGTGTATCCTCCCCCTTGTGTACGGCGTTGAGCTTGCCGGACTGCTTGAAGACCCAACATTCTCTATGGGTATGATTGGCTGGTTTGCCAGGGGTGCTATGGACCTGACATATTTGGTCCAGAATTTTGTTTAGGCTGGACAGTTCGTCTCGGGTGCCTTTAGGGGGCGGCTTTTGCTGACCTGGCCGAGAGCTTTTGAATCCGGCGTTTACTGCCGTGCTCTTCGTGCTGTCTCTTTTATTCCGGCGTTTGTTATTGCTGTTGCACCATGATTTCCCGTTTCCATCTCTAACTTCAGATGTACTGGGGTCGCTGGAGCTGCATCGGGCTAGCTAGTTGTCTTCACCCGCGCAAAAGCGGGTCATGAGGCTTGTTAATGCTGCCATTGTTCTCGGTTTTTCTTGGCCGAGGTGTCGGGCAAGCCATTCGTCGCGGACGCTATGCTTAAAAGCTACCAAGGCTTCGGCGTCTGGGCAGTCGACAATTTGGTTATTTTTAGTAAGAAACCTGTTCCAAAGCTGTCGGGCTGACTCTCCGGGCTGTTGAGTTATATGACTCAAATCATCCGCATCCGGAGGTCGGACATAAGTCCCTTGAAAGTTTGCCCGAAAAGCGTCTTCGAGCTCTGCCTAGCTTCCAATGGAGTTTTCGGGGAGGCCTTTAAGCCAATGACGAGCTGGCCCTTTGAGTTTGAGTGGTAAGTACTTGATGGCGTGGAGATCATCTCCTCGAGCCATATGGATGTGGAGGATATAGTCCTCGATCCAGACCCCAGGGTCTGTTGTTCCGTCGTATGCCTCTATGTTTACAGGTTTGAATCCTTCTGGAAATTCATGATCCAGCACCTCGTCGGTGAAACATAGGGGGTGTGCGACACCCCTGTATCTAGGTGTACCGCATTGTTCGTATGTTTGTTGTGTTATATCGTATGCTGGGGCGCGCTTGCGTGGTCCATAGATGGATCTGGTTGCGCTGTCCTTTTGGTGCAAGCCCTCGCGTGAATCGCGTATTGTCTTGTGGGTGGCATTGTTTGCCGCTCTATTGTGGCCGTGAGGTTGTCTATCCGGCCAGGTGGCTCTTTTGATTTTTGGTTGTGAGGGGTCTAAGGCCTCCTCAGCGAATTCAGGTAGCAACTTCCGCTTTGGGTAGCTCTTGGTGGGGCGATTGTCGCCGTACTTCGCTGCTGTATTGAGTACTTTACTCCATCTGATTTGGAGTGTGTCCTGTGCAACCTTGAGCCTTTGCTGCTGCTTTTTCAGACTCCTCGCGGTGGCAACAAGCCTTTGACGGGCATTCTGCTGCTCCGGGTGCCTGTCCGGCGTTGTGTCATCCGGACTATTATCTTTGCCAGAATTGGTTTGTTCGGTTTGATTCTCTGTATTGCCGTGGTCCGGCAGTGGTTCGCCCTGCTCCAACGTTGGGTATGTGTTATCGTTATTTCTGGCGAGGCGTGATTTGGGGCGGCGCTTGTGCCGCCGCTTTGACTGCTTCTCGAGGGAATAAGCCTTCGGTGTGTCGTTCCGTTCCTCATCGTCTTCTTTTGGTGTGTCCACCATGTATACGTCATATGATGAAGTGGACGTCCAGCGCCCTGTGGGCGGTGGTTCCTCTTCGCCTCCCGCATCGTTGTTCATACCGTCGATGTCTTCGGAGTCGAAGTCAAGCATGTCGGTTGAGTCATCGACAGTGGCTATTTCTTCATCATCCATATCCCAATCCTGTTGGCCATAAGACGGCCAGGGCTCTCCTGACAAAGAGAGAGACCTTATTGAATTTAGAATGTCGCCGAAGGGCGAGTGCTGAAAGATATCCGCGGCAGTGAATTTCATGATCGGCGCCCAATCGGATTCGATTGGCAGGGGCGCGGATGGTTCGGTTTCCCGAAGAGAGTCCGGCATCTTGGAGTCACGGGCTGCACGGAGATTTATGCGGGTGTTTGGCTCGATCGCCGTTGAGACTGCAACCCCTGAGGCGGTGTCTAACCACCCGTCCTCGATTGGCGCAGTTGGCTCCGAACTAAGGGTCGGAGCTGATGCGGGCGCGGCTCCTGGGATACTGTTCGGCGGTAGAGCTAGGTCATACCCATCGCGACAGTGCGGCGCGCCCGGCTGTGGCTCGAATCCGTCGAAGATCAAGTCCCCATGGATGTTGGCCGTGTAATTCAAACTTCCAAATCTGACCTGATGGCCAGGGGCGTAGCTTTCAATCTGCTCCAGATGGCCAAGCGAATTAGCCCGCAGTGCAAAGCCGCCGAATACGAAGATCTGTCCGGGGAGAAAAGTCTCACCCTGGACCGCATCGCTATCGATGATAGTAGGAGCCATCAAGCCTAATGGCGACGACACAGAGGAACTCTCAATGAAAGCACCAATGTCGGTGTCAAAACCGGTGGATCTCGGGTAGGGGGTCCCGAACTGTGTGTCTAGGCCGGATGGTAACAGGAGGCAAGGGACACGAAGTTTTACCCAGGTTCGGGCCCTCTTGATGGAGGTAAAACCCTACGTCCTGCTTGATTAATATTGATGATATGGGTGTTACAAGAGTAGATCTACCACGAGATCAGAGAGGCTAAACCCTAGAAGCTAGCCTATGGTATGATTGTATGTTGTGATTGTTGTCCTACGGACTAAAACCCTCCGGTTTATATAGACACCAAAGAGGGTTAGGGTTACACAAGGTCGGTTACAAAGGAGGAGATATCCATATACGTATTGCCTAGCTTGCCTTCCACGCCAAGTAGAGTCCCATCCGGACACGAGACGAAGTCTTCAATCTTGTATCTTCATAGTCTAACAGTCCGGCCAATGGAGATAGTCCGGCTGTCCGGAGACCCCCTAATCCAGGACTCCATCACTGAGTGCTTCTACTGCAAAGGAACTGGCCACTAGAAGCGGAACTTCCCCAAGTATTTGGCAGAGAAGAAGGATGACAAAGTGAAAGGTATATTTGATATACATGTTATTGATGCGTACCTTACTAATGCTCACAGTAGTGCATGGGTATTTGATACTGGTTCAGTTGCTAACATTTGCAACTCGAAACAGGGGCTACGGATTAAGCGAAGATTGGCTAAGGATGAGGTGACGATGCGCGTGGGAAATGGTTCCAAAGTCGATGTGATCGCCGTCGGCACGCTACCTCTACATCTACCTTCGGGATTAGTATTAGACCTAAATAATTGTTATTTGGTGCCAACGTTGAGCATGAACATTATATATGGATCTTGTTTGACGCGAGACGGTTATTCATTTAAATCAGAGAATAATGGTTGTTCTATTTATATGAGTAATATCTTTTATGGTCATGCACCCTTGATGAGTGGTCTGTTTTTACTAAATCTTGATAGTAGTGATACACATGTTCATAGTATTGAGGCCAAAAGATGCAGAGTTGATAATTATAGTGCAACTTATTTGTGGCACTGCCGTTTAGGTCATATTGGTGTAAGGCGCATGAAGAAACTCCATTCTGATGGACTTCTGGAATCACTTGGTACATGCGAACCATGCCTCATGGGCAAGATGACTAAAACTCCGTTCTCCGGAACAATGGAGCGAGCAATAGAGTTATTGGAAATCATACATACTGATGTGTGTGGTCCAATGAACATTGAAGCTCGCGGCGGATATCTTTATTTTCTCACCTTCATAGATGATTTGAGCAGATATGGGTATATCTACTTGATGAAACATAAGTCTGAAACATTTGAAAAGTTCAAAGAATTTCAGAGTGAAGTGGAAAATCATCGTAACACGAAAATCAAGTTTCTACGATCTGATCGTGGAGGTGAATATTTGAGTTATGAGTTTGGACTTCATTTGAAACAATGTGGAATAGTTTCACAACTCACTCCACGTGGAACACCACAGCGTAATGGTGTGTCCGAACGTCGTAATCGTATTTTACTAGATATGGTGCGATCTATGATGTCTCTCACTGGTTTACTGCTATCGTTTTGGGGTTACGCTTTAGAGACAGCTGCATTCACGTTAAATAAGGCACCATCTAAATCCGTCGAGACGACACCTTATGAATTGTGATTTGGCAAGAACCCCAAGTTGTCGTTTCTTAAAGTTTGGGGTTGCGGTGCTTATGTGAATAAGCTTCAACCTAATAAGCTTGAACCCAAATCGAAGAAATGTGTCTTGATACGTCTCCAACGTATCTATAATTTTTGATTGCTCCATGCTATATTATCTTCTATTTTGGACATTATTGGGATTTATTATTCACTTTTATATTATTTTTGGGACTAACCTATTAACCGGAGGCCCAGCCCAGAATTGCTGTTTTTTGCCTATTTCAGAGTTTCGCAGAAAAAGAATATCAAACAGAGTCCAAACGGAATCAAACCTTCGGGAACGTGATTTTCGGAACGAACATGATCCAGGAGACTTGGACCCTTCAAGAAACCAACAGGGAAGCCACGAGGTAGGGGGGTGTGCCTACCCCCCCCCCCCCCCCAGGCGTGCCCTCCACCCTCGTGGGCCCCCTGTTGCTCCACCGACGTACTCCTTCCTCCTATATATACCTACGTACCCCCATACGATCAAAGACGGAGCCAACACCCTAATTCCACCGCCGTAACTTTCTGTATCCATGAGATCCCATCTTGGGGCCTGTTCCGGAGCTTCGCCGGAGGGGGCATCAATCATGGAGGGCTTCTACATCAACACCATAGCCTCTCCCATGATGTGTGAGTAGTTTACATTAGACCTTCGGGTCCATAGTTATTAGCTAGATGGTTTCTTCTCTCTTTTTGGATCTCAATACAATGTTCTCCCCCTCTCTTGTGGAGATCTATTCGATGTAATCTTCTTTTGCAGTGTGTTTTGAGGCCGATGAATTGTGGGTTTATGATCAAGTTTATCTATGAACAATATTTGGATCTTCTGAATTCTTTTATGTATGATTGTTTATCTTTGCAAGTCTCTTTGAATAATCAGTTTGGTTTGGCCTACTAGATTGATCTTTCTTGCAATGGGAGAAGTGCTTAGCTTTGGGTTCAATCTTGCGGTGTCCTTTCCCAATGACAGTAGGGGAAGCAAGGCACGTATTGTATTGTTGCCATCAAGGATAACAAGATGGGGTTTTATCATATTGCATGAATTTATCCCTCTACATCATGTCATCTTGCTTAAAGCGTTACTCTGTTCTCTTGAACATAATACTCTAGATGCATGATGGATAGAGGTCAATGTGTGGAGTAATAGTAGTAGATGCACGCAGGAGTCGGTCTACTTGCCTCGGACATGATGCCTATATACATGATCATACCTAGATATTCTCATAACTATGCTCAATTCTGTCAATTTCTCAACAGTAATTTGTTCACCCACCGTAAAATACTTATGCTCTTGAGAGAAGCCACTAGTGAAACCTATGGCCCCCGGGTCTATCTTCCATCATATTAATCTTCCAACACTTAGTTATTTTCATTGCCTTTTATTTTACTTTTCATCTTTATCATAAAAATACCAAAAATATTATCTTGTCATATCTATCAGATCTCACTCTCGTAAGTGACCGTGTAGGGATTGACAACCCCTTATCGCGTTGGTTGCGAGGATTTATTTGTTTTGTGTAGGTGCGAGGGACTCGCGCGTAGCCTCCTACTGGATTGATACCATGGTTCACAAAAACTGAGGGAAATACTTACACTACTTTCCTGCATCACCCTTTCCTCTTCAAGGGAAAACCAATGCAGTGTTCAAGAGGTAGCATGTCTTCATAGGATACCCAAAGGAGACTGTTGGGTACACCTTCTATCACAGATCTGAAGGCAAGTTATTCGTTGCTAAGAATGGATCCTTTCTAGAGAAGGAGTTTCTCTCGAAAGAAGTGAGTAGGAGGAAAGTAGAACTTGACGAGGTACTTGTACCTTCTCCCTTATTGGAAAGTAGTTCATCACTGAAATTAGTTCCAGTGATTCCTACACCAGTAAGTGATGAAGCTAATGATGATGAACATGAAACTTCTGATCAAGTTACTACCGAACCTCGTAGGTCAACCAGAGTAAGATCCGCACCAGAGTGGTACGGTAATCCTGTTCTGGAAGTCATGTTACTTGACCATGACGAACCTACGAACTATGAGGAAGCGATGATGAGCCCAGATTTTGCAAAATGGCTTGAAGCCATGAAATCTGAGATGTGATCCATGTATGAGAACAAAGTATGGACTTTGGTTGACTTGCCCGATGATTGGCAGGCCATAGAAAATAAATGGATCTTCAAGAAGAAGACTGACGCTGACAGTAATATTACTATCTACAAAGCTCGAATTGTTGCGAAAGGTTTTCGACAAGTTCAAGGAGTTGACTACGATGAGACCTTCTCACCCGTAGCGATGCTTAAGTCCGTCCGAATCATGTTAGGAATTGCCGCATTTTATGATTATGAAATTTGGCAAATGGATGTCAAAACTACATTCCTTAATGGATATCTTAAAGAAGAGTTGTATATGATGCAACCATAAGGTTTTGTCGATCCAAAAGGTGTTGACAAAGTGTGCAAGCTCCAGCGATCCATTTATGGACTGGTGCAAGCCTTTCAGAGTTGGAATATACGCTTTGATAGTGTGATCAAAGAATATGGTTTTATACAGACTTTTGGAGAAGCCTGTATTTACAAGAAAGTGAGTGGAAGCTCCATAGCATTTCTGATATTATATGTAGATGACATATTGTTGATCGGAAATGATACTAAATTTCTGAATAGCATAAAAGGATACTTGAATAAGAATTTTTCAATCAAAGACCTCGGTGAAGCTGCTTATATATTGGGCATCAAGATCTACAGAGATAGATCAAGGCACTTAATTGGACTTTCACAAAGCACATACCTTGATAAAGTTTTGAAGAAGTTCAAAATGGATCAGGCAAAGAAAGGGTTCTTTCCTATATTACAAGGTGTGAAGTTGAGTTAGACTCAATGCCCGACCACTGCAGAAGATAGAGAGAAAATGAAAGGTGTTCCCTATGCTTCAACCATAGGCTCTATCATGTATGCAATGCTGTGTACCAGACCTGATGTGTGCCTTGCTATAAGTTTAGCAGGGAGGTACCAAAGTAATCCAGGAGTGGATCACTGGACAACGGTCAAGAACATCCTGAAATACCTGAAAAGGACTAAGGATATGTTTCTCGTATATGGAGGTGACAAAGAGCTCATCGTAAACGGTTACGTCGATGCAAGCTTTGACACTGATCCGGATGACTCTAAGTCACAAACCGGATACGTGTTTTTATTAAATGGTAGAGCTATCAGTTGGTGCAGTTCCAAGCAGAGCATTGTGGAGGGATCTACGTGTGAAGCGGAATCCATAGCTACTTCGGAAGCAACAAATGAAGGAGTCTGGATGAAGGAGTTCATAACCAATATAGGTGTCATACCTAGTGCATCGGGTCCAATGAAAATCGTTTGTGACAATACTGGAGCAATTGCCTTGGCAAAGGAATCCAGATTTCACAAGAGAACTAAGCACATCAAGAGACGCTTCAATTCCATCCGCGATCAAGTCAAGGAGGGAGACATACAAATTTGCAAGATACATACGGATCTGAATGTTGCAGACCCGTTGACTAAGCCTCTCTCACGAGAAAACATGATCAGCACCAAGACTCCATGGGTGTTAGAATCATTACAATGTAATCTAGATTATTGACTCTAGTGCAAGTGGGAGACTGAAGGAAATACGCCCTAGAGGCAATAATAAAGTTGTTATTTATATTTCCTTATATCATGATAAATGTTTATTATTCATGCTAGAATTGTATTAACCGGAAACTTAGTACATGTGTGAATACATAGACAAATAGAGTGTCACTAGTTTGCCTCTACTTGACTAGCTCGTTGAATCAATGATGGTTATGTTTCCTAACCATAGACATGAGTTGTCATTTGATTAATGGGATCACATCATTAGAGAATGATGTGACTGACCCATCCGTTAGCTTAGCACAATGATCATTTAGTTTGTTGCTATTGCTTTCTCCATAACTATACATGTTCCTATGACTATGAGATCATGCAACTCCCAAATACCGGAGGAACACTTTGTGTGATACCAAACGTCACAACGTAACTGGGTGATTATAAAGGTGCTCTACAGGTGTCTCCGATGGTGTTTGTTGAGTTGGCATGGATCAAGATTAGGATTTGTCACTCCGATTGTCGGAGAGGTATCTCTGGGCCCTCTCGGTAATGTACATCACTATAAGCCTTGCAAGTAATGTAACTAGTGAGTTAGTTACGGGATTTAGCATTACGGAACAAGTAAAGAGACTTGACAGGAACGAGATTGAACTAGGTATTGGGATACCGACGATCGAATATCGGGAAAGTAACATACCGATGACAAAGGGAACAACGTATACCGTTATGCGGTTTGACCGATAAAGATCTTCGTAGAATATGTAGGAGCCAATATGAGCATCCCGGTTTCACTATTGGTTATTGACCGGAGACATGTCTCAGTCATGTCTACATTGTTCTCGAACCCGTAGGGTCCGCACGCTTAACGTTCGGTGATGATTGGTATTACGAGTTTATGTGTTTTGATGTACCGAAGGTAGTTCGGAGTCCCGGATTAGATCACAGACATGACGAGGAGTCTCGAAATGGCCGAGACGTAAAGATCTATATATTGGAAGCCTATGTTTGTGAAGGAAATATGCCCTAGAGGCATGATACATCTCCAACGTATCTATATTTTTTGATTGTTCCATGCTATTATATTATCAACTTTGGATGTTTTATATGCATTTATATGCTATTTTATATGATTTTTGGGACTAACCTATTAACCTAGAGCCCAGTGCCAGCTTCTGTTTTTTCCTTGTTTTAGAGTATTGCAGAAAAGGAAAATCAAATGGAGTCCAATTGACCTGAAACTTCACAGAACTTATTTTTGGACCAGAAGAAGCCCACACAGTATCGGAGATGGACCAGGAGAGTCCCGGGCTGCCCATGAGGGTGGGAACACGCGCCCCTACCTCGTGGACAGCCCAGAGATGCACCGATGTACTTCTTCCTCCTATATATACCCATATACCCTAAAAACTTCAGGGAACACAATAGATCGGGAGTTCCGCCTCTAGAAGCCTCCATAGCCACCGAAAACCAATCTAGACCCGTTCCGGCACCCTGCCGGAGGGGGGAATCCCTCTCCGGTGGCCATCTTCATCATCCCAGTGCTCTCCATGACGAGGAGGGAGTAGTTCTCCCTCGGGGCTGAGGGTATGTACCAGTAGCTATGTGTTTGATCTCTCTCTCTCTCTCTCGTGTTCTTGAGGTGGTACGATCTTGATGTATCGTGAGCTTTGCTATTATAGTTGGATCTTATGATGTTTCTCCCCCTCTACTCTCTTGTAATGGATTGAGTTTTTCCTTTGAAGTTATCTTATCAGATTGAGTCTTTAAGGATTTGAGAACACTTTATGTATGTCTTGCGTGGGATACCCATGGTGACAATGGGGTATTCTATTGATCCACTTGATGTTTGTTTTGGTGATCAACTTGCGGGTTCCACCCATGAACCTATGCATAGGGGTTGGCACACATTTTCGTCTTGACTCTCTGGTAGAAACTTTGGGGCACTCTTTGAAGTTCTTTGTGTTGGTTGAATAGATGAATCTGAGATTGTGTGATGCATATCATATAATCATACCCACGGATACTTGAGGTGACATTGGAGTATATAGGTGACATTAGGGTTTTGGTTGATTTGTGTCTTAAGGTGTTATTCTAGTACGAACTCTATGATAGATTGAACGGAAAGAATAGATTCATGTTATTTTACTATGGACTCTTGAATAGATCGATCAGAAAGGATAACTTTGAGGTGGTTTCGTACCCTACCATAATCTCTTTGTTTGTTCTTTGCTATTAGTGACTTTGGAGTGACTCTTTGTTGCACGTTGAGGGATAGTTATATGATCCAATTATGTTATTATTGTTGAGAGAACTTGCACTAGTGAAAGTATGAACCCTAGGCCTTGTTTCAATGCATTGCAATACCGTTTATGCTCACTTTTATCATTCGTTACCTTGCTGTTTTTATATTTTCAGATTACAAAAACCATTATCTACTATCCATATTGCACTTGTATCACCATCTCTTCGCCGAACTAGTGCACCTATACAATTTACCATTATATTGGGTGTGTTGGGGACACAAGAGACTCTTTGTTATTTGGTTGCAGGGTTGTTTGAGAGAGACCATCTTCATCCTACGCCTCCCATGGATTGATAAACCTTAGGTCATCCACTTGAGGGAAATTTGCTACTGTCCTACAAACCTCTGCACTTGGAGGCCCAACAACGTCTACAAGAAGAAGGTTGTGTAGTAGACATCAAGGCAATAATAAAGTTATTATTTATTTCCTTATTTCATGATAAATGTTTATTATTCATGCTAGAATTGTATTAACCGGAAACATAATACAAGTGCGAATACATAGACAAACAAAGTGTCACTAGTATGCCTCTACTTGACTAGCTCGTTGGTCAAAGATGGTTATGTTTCCTAACCATAGACATGAGTTGTCATTTGATAAATGGGATCACGTCATTAGGAGAATGATGTGATTGACTTGAACCATTCCATTAGCTTAGCACTTGATCGTTTTAGTTTACCGCTATTGCTTTCTTCATGACTTATACATGTTCCTATGACTATGAGATTATGCAACTCCTGATTACTGAAGGAACACTTTGTGTGCTACCAAACGTCACAACGTAACTGGGTGATTATAAAGGTACTCTATAGGTGTCTCCGATGGTACTTGTTGAGTTGGCATAGATCGAGATTAGGATTTGTCATTCCGATTGTCGGAGAGGTATCTCTGGGCCCTCTCGGTAATGCACATCACTATAAGCCTTGCAAGCAGTGCACTAATGATTTAGTTGCGGGATGATGCATTACAGAACGAGTAAAGAGACTTGCCGGTAACGAGATTGAGCTAGGTATTGATATACCGACGATCGAATCTCGGGCAAGTAACATACCGATGACAAAGGGAATAACATATGTTATTATGCGGTTTGACCGATAAAGATCTTCGTAGAATATGTAGGAGCCAATATGAGCATCTAGGTTCCGCTATTGGTTATTGACCAGAGACGTGTCTTGGTCATGTCTACATAGTTCTTGAACCCGTAGGGTCCGCACGCTTAACGTTCGGTGACGATCGGTATTATGAGTTTATGCGATTTGATGTATCGAAGGTAGTTCAGAGTCCTGGATGTGATCACGGACATGATAAGGAGTCTCAAAATGGTCGAGACATAAATATTGATATATTGGACGACTATAATCGGATACCAGAAGTGTTCCAGGTGATTTCGGAGAAAACTGGAGTACCGGAGGGTTACCGGAACCCCCCCGGGAGAAGTAATGGGCCACATGGTCCTTAGTGGAGAGAGAGAGGGCCGGCCAGGGTAGGCCGCGCGTCCCCTCTGAGGGAGTCCTGAACTAAGGGGCCCTCGGGTGTCCGTCCTGTTAGCCATGGGCCGGATTAATGGACTATGAAGAACACGAAGACCGAAGACTGCACCCGTGTCCGGATAGGACTCTCCTTGGCGTGGAAGGCAAGCCTGGCGACCAAATATGTAGATTCCTTTCTTTGTAACCGACCTTGTGTAACCCTAGATCCTCCCGGTGTCTATATAAACCGGAGGACTTAGTCCGGAGGAGGGAGATATATTCATTATCATAGTCATACAGGCTAGACTTTTAGGGTTTAGCCATTACGATCTCGTGGTAGATCAACTCTTGTAATACTCATATTCATCAAGATCAATCAAGTAGGACGTAGGGTATTACCTCCATAGAGAGGGCCCGAACCTAGGTAAACATCGTGTCCCCTGTCTCCTATTACCATCGACCTTAGACGCACAGTTTGGGACCCCCTACCCGAGATCCGCCAGTTTTGACACCGACATTGGTTCTTTCATTGAGAGTTCCACTGTGCCGTCCTCAAAAGGTTCGATGGCCCCTTCAATCATCAACAATGATGCTGTCCAAGGAGAAACCTTCCTCCCCGGACAGATTTTCGTGTTCGGTGGCTTCGCACTGCCGGCCAACTCATTTGGCCATCTGGAGCAGATCGATAGCTACGCCCCTGGCCATCATGTCAGATTTGGGAGCTTGAACTATGTCGCGGACATCCGTGGAGATTTGATCTTCGCTGGACTCGAGACCGCGGTGATCGCTCCTAGTCATCTCGATGAACATGACCTAAATCTGTCATCGGACCACATTCAGGAGATAGCTCCTGTAACTGCTCTGGCCTTAGATCCGGAGAATACGACGCCATCTAAGGACTGGAGGTTCAACCCCACCACGGAGGCCACAGATTCCCCGACGTTGGAGCTGCAAATGGACTTAAACCCACACAATATTTGTGTCACCGGAACCCCGGACTCGTCTCTGGGTGTAAGTTCCGAACCATGTGAGTCCATGGATGCCGAACTTGATCGTTTATCGATCTTCGAGTTCAGCGCTGCAAACATGTTCCAACACTCACCCTTGGGAGATGTGCTAAGCTCATTAAAAAACCTGTCCTTGGCGGGGGACTCACAACCGAACTATATCCGGTTCGAACTAGAAGCTGATGATAGGGAATTTTGCTCCCCACCCGCCACCCACTCCATAGCCACTCTTGAAGACTTAACCGACATGCTCGATTACGGCTCTGAAGACCTCGGCGGTATAGACGACAATGCCGATGAGGAGCAGGGCCAAAACCCGCCGTTTACCGGACGTTGGACGATCACTTCTTCATAAGAGGTATACATGGTGGATACACCTAAAGAAACTAACGACGATGACAAAGAAGATCCAGTCGAGGATAAACCTCCTGAGACATAGCCTAGACGCCAGCGTCAGCGGCGCCACTCTAAGTCACGTTGTGAAAAGACAGCAATGCCGGCATCGGAGAAAACAACACCCCGGATGACGCTGGAGACAACGAAGACCCTGTTGAGGCAACGTCCGAACATGATGAACGGGAAGACGGGCACGATAGCCCTGATGAGCAGGCCATACACGAAGACTCGGAGGACAGTAATTATCTTCTGCTCTCCGAGGATGAGGAGAGCCTCGGCGACGAGGATTTCATCGTGCCTGAGGAACCTCTCGAGCAAGAGCGCTTTAAACGCCGGCTATTGCCCACTGCAAGGAGCCTAAAAAAGAAGCAGCAGCAGCTCCAAGCTGACCAAGACCTTGATACGTCTCCAACATATCTATAATTTTTGAATGCTCCATGCTATTATCTACTGCTTTAAACATCATTGGGCTTTATTATCCACTTTTATATTATTTTTGGGACTACCTATTAACCGGAGGCCCAACCCAGAATTGTTGTTTTTTTCCTGTTTTAGGGTTTCAAAGAAAAGGAATATCAAATGGAGTCCAAACGGAATGAAACCTTCAGAAACATGATTTTCTCATCAGATAAGATCCAGGAGACTTGGACCCTCCGTCAAGAAAGCCACGAGGTGGTCATGAGGGTAGGGGCACCCCCCTAGGGCGCGCCCCCCTACCTCATGGCCCCTCGAAGCTCCACCGACGTACTTCTTCTTCCTATATATATCCACGTACCCCCAAACGATCGGGGACGGAGCCAAAAACCTAATTCCACCGCCGCAACTTTCTGTATCCATGAGATCCCATCTTGGGGCCTGTTCCGGAGCTCCGCCGAAGGGGGCATCGATCATGGAGGGCTTCTACATCATCATCCAAGCCCCTCCGATGAAGTGTGAGTAGTTTACTTCAGACCTACGGGTCCATAGCTAGTAGCTAGATGGCTTCTTCTCTCTTTTTGGATCTCAATACAATGTTCTCCCCCTCTCTTGTGGAGATCTATTCGATGTAATCTTCTTTTTGTGGTGTGTTTGTTGACATCGATGAATTGTGGGTTTATGATCAAGTCTATCTATGAATAATATTTGAATCTTCTCTGAATTCTTTTATGTATGATTGGTTATCTTTGCAAGTCTCTTCGAATTATCAGTTTGGTTTGGCCTACTAGATTGGTTGTTCTTGCCATGGGAGAAGTGCTTAGCTTTGGGTTCAATCTTGCGGTGTCCTTTCCCAGTGACAGAAGGTGCAGCAAGGCACGTATTATATTGTTGCCATTGAGGATAACAAGATGGGGTTTTTATCATATTGCATGAAATTATCCCTCTACATCATGTCATCTTGCTTAAGGCGTTACTCTGTTTTTAACTTAATACTCTAGATGCATGCTGGATAGCGGTCGATGAGTGGTGTAATAGTAGTAGATGCAGAATCGTTTCGGTCTACTTGTCTCGGACGTGATGCCTATATACATGATCATACCTAGATATTCTCATAACTATGCTCAATTCTGTCAATTGCTCAACAGTAATTTGTTCACCCACCGTAGAATACTTATGCTCTTGAGAGAAGCCACTAGTGAAACCTATGGCCCCCGGGTCTCTTTCTCATCATATCAATCTCCATCACTTTATTATTGCTTTGCTTTTACTTTTACTTTGCATCTCTATACCAAAAATACCAAAAATATTATTTATCATCTCTATCAGATCTCACTTTCGTAAGTGACCGTGAAGGGATTGACAACCCCTAAGCGCGTTGGTTGCGTTGAGCTATTGTTTTTGTGTAGGTACGAGAGACTCGAGCGTAACATCCTACTGGATTGATACCTTGGTTCTCAAAAACTGAGGGAAATACTTACGCTACTTTGCTGCATCATCCCTTCCTCTTCGGGGAAATCCAACACAGTGCTCAAGAGGTAGCAAGAAGAATTTCTGGCGCCGTTGCCAGGGAGTCTGCGCAAAAGTCAACATACCAAGTACCCATCACAATCCCTATCTCCCGCATTACATTATTTGCCATTTGCCTCTTGTTTTCATCTCCCCCACTTCACCCTTGCCGTTTTATTCGCCATCTGTCTCTCTCTATCCTCCCTCTCCATTTGCCTCTTTTGCCCGTTTGCTCTTTGTTTGCTCGTGTGTTAGTTTGCTTGCTTGTCGCGATGGCTCTACCTAAATTTGGTGATCTCCACCTTAAAAGGTTAGAGGAGATCGAAAACAACGTCAGGAAGTTTACGGTTTTGCAATTTGAGCATAATAATTTCTTTAGAAATGAGCATAAGGAACAAAAAAGTTTCATGAATTATATGAATAAAGAGCTCGATGATATGTCTAAAGAATTTGATGGTATAAGGTCCCAAATTGCCCATCTTGAAAAATTAACTGCTAAAATTTCGGATATGCAAGCTACCTTACTTAATAAGATGGCCGCTAAACCGGATTCCTATGAAAATAATGATGAAGATCTAAAAGTTATTGATGTGTCTCCTATTAAATCTTTGTTTGGCAATATGAATCTTGATAATGATGGGACTGAATATGATCCACCTTTACCTAGAGGGCGTTCTAAGAATTCGGAATTTGTTGATCTTGATGCTAAATTTGATAAAAGTGGGAGTGAATAAATTAAAATCCTAGATGTTGATAAACCCACTATTATGGATTTCAAGGAATTTAACTATGAAAATTGCTCTTTGATTGATTTTATTTCCTTGTTGCAATCCGTGCTAAAATCTCCTCACGCTTATAGTCAAAATAAAGCGTTTACTAAACATATCGTTGATGCCTTGATGCAATCTTATGAAGAAAAAATTGAATTGGAAGGTTATATCCCTAGAAAACTTTATGATGAGTGGGAACCTACTATTAAATTTAAAATTAAAAATTATGAGTTTTATTTGGGTGCTAGTGTCTCTACTATTCCCAAAACTTTGTGTGATTTTCTAGATTTCCGTGATTTTGATGATTGCTCTCTAAACTTGCATCTTGCGGATTCCACTATTAAGAAACCTATGAGAAGAATTAATGATGTTCTTATTGTTGCAAATGGGAATTATGTGCCCGTAGATTTTATCGTTCTTGTTATAGATTGCAATCCTTCTTGCCCTATTATTCTCGGTAGACCTTTCCTTAGAATGGTTGGTGCAATTATTGATATGAAGGAAGGGAATATTAGATTTCAATTTCCATTAAAAAAGGGAATGGAACACTTCCCTAGAAAGAAAATAAAATTACCATATGAATCTATCATGAGAGCCACTTATGGATGGCCTACCAAAGATGGCAACACCTAGATCTATTCTTGCTTGTTATGCCTAGCTAGGGGCGTTAAACGATAGCGCTTGTTGGGAGGCAACCCAATTTTATTTTTATTCCTTGCTCTTTGCTCCTGTTTAGTAATAAACAAATTACTTAGCCTTTGTTTTGGTTGTGTTTTTGTGTTTATTAGTGTTTGTGCCAAGTAGAATCGTTGGGAAGACTTGGGGAAAGTCTTGTTGAACTTGCTGTAAAAAACAGAAACTTTAGCGCTCACGAGAACTGCTGTCATTTTTATTTGGAAAGTGATATTTAGTTAATTATTTTTGCAGATTATTAATAGATAAATTCCTCACGTCCAGAAATTTATTTTAGAATTTTTGGGGTTCCAGATCTTGCGCTAGCTACAGATTACTACAGACTGTTCTGTTTTTGACAGATTCTGTTGTTCGTGTGTTGTTTGCTTATTTTGATGAATCTATGGCTAGTAAATTATTTTATAATCCATAGAGAAGTTGAAATACAGTAGGTATAACACCAATATAAATAAAGAACGAGTTCATTACAGTACCTTGAAGTGGTCTTTTGTTTTCTTTCGCTAACGGAGTTCACGAGATTTTCTACTTTAAGTTTTGTGTTGTGAAGTTTTCAAGTTTTGGGTAAAGATTTGATGGATTATGGAACAAGGAGTGGCAAGAGCCTAAGCTTGTGGATTCCCATGGCACTCCCAAGATAACCTAAGGACACCTAAAAGCCAAAGCTTGGGGATGCCCCGGAAGGCATCCCCTTTTTCGTCTACTTCTATCGGTAACCTTACTTGGAGCTATATTTTTATTCACCACATGATATGTGTTTTGCTTGGAGCGTCTTTTATGATTTGAGTATTTGCTTATTAGTTTAACACAATCATCCTTGCTGTACATACCTTTTGTGAGAGCCATACATGATTTGGAATTTGATAGAATACTCTATGTGCTTCACTTATATCTTTTGAGCTTTATAGTTTTGCTCTAGTGCTTCACTTATATCTTTTAGAGCACGGTGGTGGATTTGTTTTATAGAAACTATTGATCTCTCATGCTTCACTTAGAATATTTTGAGAGTCTTAATATCATGGTAATTTGCTTAAAATCCTAATATGCTTGGTATGCAGGATTAATAATAAAACTTTCGTATGAGTGTGTTGAATACTAAGAAAAGTTTGATGCTTGATGATTGTTTTGAGATATGGAGGTAATAATATCAAAGTCATGCTAGTTGAGTAGTTGTGAAATTGAGAAATACTTGTGTTGAGGTTTTCAAGTCCCGTAGCATGCACGTATGGTAAACGTTATGCAACAAATTTGAAACATAAGGTGTATTTGATTGTCTTCCTTATGAGTGGCGGTCGGGGACGAGCGATGGTCTTTTCCTACCAATCTATCCCCCTAGGAGCATGCGCGTAGTGCCGAGGTTTTGATGACTTGTAGATTTTTGCAATAAGTATGTGAGTTCTTTATGACTAATGTTGAGTCCATAGATTATACGCACTCTCATCCTTCCATCCTTGCTAGCCTCTTCGGTACCGTGCATTGCCCTTTCTCACATTGAGAGTTGGCGCAAACTTCGCCGATGCATCCAAACCCCGTGATATGATACGCTCTTTCACACATAAACCTCCTTATATCTTCCTCAAAACAGCCACCATACCTACCTATTATGGCATTTTCATAGCCATTCCGAGATATATTGCCATGCAACTTTCCATCATTCCGTTCATCATGACACATTCATCATTGTCATATTGCTTAGCATGATCATGTAGTTGACATAGTATTTGTGGCAAAGCCACCATTCATAATTCTTTCATACATGTCACTCTTGGTTCATTGCATATCCCGGTACACCGCCGGAGGCATTCACATAGAGTCATCTTTGTTCTAGTATCGAGTTGTAATCATTGAGTTGTAAATAAATAGAAGTGTGATGATCATCATTATTAGAGCATTGTCCCAAGTGAGGAATAAATAAATAAAAAATATAAAGGCCATAAAAAAAGAGAAGCCCTCCCCCCCCCAAAAAAAAGAGAAAGGCCATAAAAAAGAGAAGTCCCAAAAAATGAGAGAAAAAGAGAGAAGGGACAATGTTACTATCCTTTTACCACACTTGTGCTTTAAAGTAGCACCATGATCTTCATAGTAGAGAGTCTCTCATGTTATCACTTTCATATAGTAGTGGGAATTTTTCATTATAGAACTTGGCTTGTATATTCCAACAATGGGCCTCCTCAAGTGTCCTAGGTCTTCGTGAGCAAGCAAGTTGGATGCACACCCACTAGTTTCTTTTGTTGAGCTTTCATACATTTATAGCTCTAGTGCATCCGTTGCATGGCAATCCCTACTCCTTGCATTAACATCAATTGGTGGGCATCTCCATAGCCCATTGATTAGCCTCGTTGATGTGAGACTTTCTCCTTTTTTGTCTTCTCCACATAACCCCCCTTCATTGTATTCTATTCCACCCATAGTGCTATGTACATGGCTCGCGCTCATATATTGCGTGAAAGTTTATAGGTTTGAGATTACTAAAGTATGAAACAATTACTTGGCTCGTCATCGGTGTTGTGCATGATGATAGCATTCTTGTGTGACGAAAATGAAACATGACTAAACTATATGATTTTGTAGGGATGAACTTTCTTTGGCCATGTTATTTTGAGAAGACATAATTGCTTAGTTAGTATGCTTGAAGTATTATCATTTTTATGTCAAATAAACTTTTGTCTTGAATCTTTTGGATCTGAATATTCATACCACAATTAAGAAGAATTACATTAAAATTATGCCAAGTAGCACTCCGCATCAAAAATTCTGTTTTTATCATTTACCTACTCGAGGACGAGCGGGAATTAAGCTTGGGGATGCTTGATACGTCTCCAATGTATCTATAATTTTTGATTGCTCCATGCTATATTATCTACTGTTTTAAACATTATTGGGCTTTATTATCCACTTTTATATTATTTTTGGGACTAACCTATTAACCGGAGGCCCAGCCCAGAATTGATGTTTTTGCCTGTTTGAGGGTTTCGAAGAAAAGGAATACCAAACGGAGTCCAAACGGAATGAAACCTTCGGAAACGTGATTTTCTCATCAGATAAGATCCAGGAGACTTGGACCCTCCTTCAAGAAAGCCACTAGGTGGTCACGAGGGTAAGGGGCACGCCCCCTAGGGCATGCCCCCTGCGTCGTGGGCCCCTCGAAGCTCCACCGACGTACTTCTTCCTCATATATATATCCACGTACCCCCCAATGATCGGGGATGAAGCCAAAAACCTAATTCCACCGCCGCAACTTTCTGTATCCACAAGATCCCATCTTGGGGCCTATTCTGGAGCTCCGCCGGAGGGGGCGTCGATCACGGAGGGCTTCTACATCATCATCCAAGCCCCTCCGATGAAGTGTGAGTAGTTTACTTCAGACCTACGGGTCCATAGCTAGTAGCTAGATGGCTTCTTCTCTCATTTTGGATCTCAATACAATGTTCTCCCTGACGGTGTCCTGGACTAGGGGGTACTCAACACGTCATCTCCCGATCTGTTAGATTGGGCCGAGGACCCCCATGGCCGTATACTCATGGGCCAGTTTGGACAGCTGCCGCATACATGGAAGATTCCACAGGACTTGGTGATCAAGACAAGGACTCCTCCCCACCGGCGTATTTGACTAGGACTCTTGTTATCCTAGGCCTCTGGTGCATTATATAAACTGAGGCCGGGCTAGTCGATAGATCATATACAACAATCATACCATAGGCTAGCTTCTAGGGTTTTAGCCTCTATGATCTCGTGGTAGATCAACTCTTGTAATACTCATATCATCAATATCAATCAAGCAGGACGTAGGGTATTACCTGCATCAAGAGGGCCCGAACCTGGGTAAACATCGTGTCCCCTGCCTCCTGTTACCATCGATCCTAGACGCACAGTTCGGGACCCCCTACCCGAGATCCACCGGTTTTGACACCGACATTGGTGCTTTCATTGAGAGGTTCGCTGTGTGATCGACAAAAGGATCGACGACTTGTCTGCGGATTAACTACGACGTCGACATCTTCATCACCGGCTCGACTGGTCACCTTGGCTCAACCGAGGACCGCACTCCTTCTCCGATCGTCATGTTCGGACGAGGGCCTTCATCAACATCAACTCCGATCTCTATCATGATCATAGAGGGATCATCCATGGAGCTCGAGGGCTCAACGTCAACATTGCCCTCAGGCGGTCGTGCTGTTTTTCTGGGCAGCGAACTTGTATCCACTGTCACCACCTCCTCGAGCGTCGGTTTGACGATTGCTTCGGTGGAATGGTGCGGAATTACGTCTACAACAGCCATGCAAAATTTCGTCGAGTTCCGATGGAGGAATCTCCGACAAACTACGATACCGGAGCCCTGTCAAATCTATACGGGAATCTGGACGAGTTTAGGGCGTGGTCTCTAGAGCCCATCTCGGAGGTCCTTTGGAAGATCCAACCGTTCATCTATGGTGGAATTCCCATATCTACCACCCCTCCAAATTTCAGCTCGATCCGACGGTTCAAACTCCGAGAATCTTTTGATGAGTGGACCAATTTTTGGATCCGTTTTCTGCACGAATACGGACCCGACCCGAATTCATGTTTCTTTATGAACATGATATTGGACAACCTTTTTAGAGGATTTCTCTTCTAGGGTATTGTGCGTTGTTTTTAAACATGTCCCTGTAAATTTTTAAGCCTCCCGTGAGGTCATCTTCATCATCTTGCTGGTGTCAAACCAGTCCGGCAATATTGCTCCAAGGCTGCCGACCTGCGCTAGACACGTCGTCACTTTGTTGAGCCAAGCTCAACTTCTTCGGATCATCATCTCGGCAAGCCAAACAAGAGTCCGGCATCGCGAAGGATAAATCATCACCAACATTGCCGCCCCCACGGATTACACGGAGCGGGCATACCGGCATCGCCTCACAGTCACTTCATCAAGCCGGCATCTACCATGTCACGACCTGCATCGGCAGGGCCGCACTATTGCTTCTTCAAGCTGGTATCCATCACGCCGACCTACTTCGACTCATCGGCTAACATCAAGGCTTTGACATCTCGGCTAGACCGGGGGCTTCACCATCTCTTCATCAACCTACTCCGGAGACTTCGGCATCACTAGCCGACCAGCTCCGTCATGTTAGCTGGGCCGTGGGCTTTGCCTCGGCGAGCCAAACTTTGCCAGCATCGCCATACCGTCGCTTTATCGCCCACCAGGCAATGGGTGTGCGGATCGAGTCCCAATTTTCGGAATCACCTTTCTTCGGATTGCTACAACAAATAAACCAGGTGCTATTAATCCTAGTATTTTTTGCTTGTTCGGGTTCATTTTTCCCAAGAAATTATTACTCTGGTTTGTTCATCATATGTACACAGGTCTATCAAATGATGGCCACATTAATGACGGTCACATGGTGGTTCGGTCAATTTCCGTACATGGTCCGACGAACGCCGCATCTGGAACTCGGACCGACATGTGAATTCAAGCTTTGCCATGCCTTTACCGCATCACACCGACGCCCTGCGTCGACATTGACTTCGGCGCCAGGCCATATTTATTTTATTACTCACTTTGCATAAATTATTTATTATGTAACAAATTTTTAATTATTATTGTTATTACTGTTATCTCCGGTTTGCACTATATTTTGTGCATAGGAAAATGATCCGGGTTGGGCAGTATCGTCAACTCGGCGTACTTACATACCACGTCACCTCGGCTGGACGGGGGGCTTCGTCAACACTTCATTACCCCATGCCAGGGACTTCGGCATCACTCTGCCGGCCCGCATTGACCGTGCTATGTCACCACTTCGAAGTGCCGAGCTCTTTGCTCCGCCACCTTGGGACTGGCTTGGGGGATGGAACCTTGTCCCGCATCAAGCTCGGGCCGCGTCATCAACACCGAACACATTAACCAGCTAAGTTGCCTTCATGCTCAAAGTTTTAAATTTTTAACTTGTGTTCGGTTCGACCAAGCATTATACTTTTTTGGAAAAAAGTTGCTTGTAAAAAATTTCCTTGTCCAAACTTTGTTTGTGACGCACAAATTCAAATACCCCGTTTATTTGGGGGCTTCCTTTATGAAGCTTTTCCTCTTGCATATGATTATACTTGTACGCCTTCGTTCCTTGTTCGTGTATTACGCCACAATATGCATCATATTGACTTAAGCGATTTGCAAGATGGGTTGCCTGGCTCCTGTGCTTACCCCTACATTCCCGATTATTCGGCTAGGGAGTAAAGGGAGCACCTCTGCGATTGTCACGACCGAGTCCTCCGAGCTCTGACCTCAGACTGGGTGAAGCCGAAAGCTAGCGCTCTTATTGTTTTCAATCATGGTCGGCGCACAACGGAACTCATGAGTACAAAAAATCTATTGCACAAGTCTCATAGTAATAATGAGCACCAAAAAAGGTATCGGTGGGGGTACTATTTTCTTCGAAGATGCTTCTTACACTTCGTCTGTAATATAGCATAAGTCCCCTAAGCGCGCTTTGTCTGTTATAGCATTATGGCTCGGTTGCCTGGTCATCGGAAACACTATCGATATTCTCAACAGGTGGAGTACATAACACTTTTCGGTCCTTGACCGAAGAGGGAGAAGTCGACGGTCGGTTAAGACGCGTTTAAAGTTTGGGTGAACAAAGATATGATATTAGTACTTCGGTACATACAATCATTATACATAAAATTCTTACCCAAGTCAGTTGGGGCTCTTAAAATTTATATATGAGTTGTAAATGTGTTTTCTTCTTGGTCGTTGTCAAAACACGACAGAAGCACAATTTTTTCTTTCTCTTCCAATTTTCTTATTGGCACCGAACACTTGATCTTGTTCGGACGTCATGTCTTTACTGAAGTTTTTTGGTTTTCCAAGCTTATGGCACTTTCAAACTATTTGTGTGTTTCCAACACAAGTCTCACAGTGTAATGCCGGACACCTTTATAGATTCGGCAAAAACATTCTCAGATCTCACTATATATGCATTGGTTTCAAATTGTGTCTTCGGTCAATAGTTGGGTTGCCCGGCTCCTGCGCTTGCCTCCTACATTCCGCTTTGTTCGGCTAGGTGTGCAAAGGGAGAACCACTGCGATTGTGCTTCTAGCTCACATGGTTAAGCACCTCAGTGGAGAAAGCCGAAAACTGACTATCATAATAAGCGTAAACTGGTCAGTGATCCGATGACGGTGTTAAATGACGGGCCATTCATAACAATGGCCGAAGTGTTTACAGCTTGACCTCGACTGTCGCCGAACACTACCGGGGGTTATTAACTGGCCTCAAACTAAATCCTCGATATTTTGCTCTTACATTAGAGTTGAGGTTTCATGATCATGCTTAGCATGACAACCCAAAGAAAGGAACCGATAGTGGGACTATTTTCTTTGGAAGACATTTATTATGTTAAACAGTAATATAACATATCTCTCTGCGTACCTTTGTTTATAAAACCGTATGGCCAGATTGCCTTGTTTGTCGTAAATCTTTGCCCTCATAAAGGCTTTATAAAGTAGGACAAACACTCCTCGGCTACTAGCCGAGGAGGTGGAAGCCGATGGTCGGTCAACAAAGTTTTGTACAATGCGGATCCGAGCATTAAGGATGTAAAGTACTTGGATACATAGAGTCATTACACATAATTTGTGATTTTACTATGGATATCGATCCTTAATTCGGCCACCCGTGCCCACATTAAGGCTCGGGGGCTACTGGGCTTTGGGCTTATTACTTACAAATATTAAAGGGGCACATCGATCCCCTGATCTGGTGTTGCCACCCGACCAGTGTCTCGGGGGCTACTGCATTGCCTGTCCAATGCAAAAAAAATTAAGTGCAATACAGTTTTCGAGGAGATTATGATCCTTAGGTTGGTCGGCCGCACCCAACCCGAGTCTCGAGGGCTGAGCACGCCGCTTTTTGTATCCCAAAGTATTCTGCCGAGCTAGGACTTGATCCTCAGGCCGATTTTGCAAATCAACCTGAGGCTCAGCGGCTACTGGGATCAGTGGTCTTACAACATCCTTCAAGTGCATCTCAGGTTTTAAACCGATACACACGTAGAGGGTTACTTGCTATATATCTTGGCAGAGAATAAATTGCACCAATCAAAAATATTTACAAAAAATTGGCCCACAGTCGGGGTGATGCACCACCTCGGAAGCAGTCCGGCATAAAGCTTAGGCGCTAGTGGCTGGCTCCATAGAGGGCATTTCCAGCATTAAGCTCGGCTAAACTCCTTCAACTTCTTTGAACCAAGGTGAATTATGACAGTCCGGCGTTGGACCTTGGACATAGTCTGGCGTTAGAGCTTGCACATAGTCCGGTGTTGGAGCTCGGATATAGTCCGGCGTTGGAGCTTGGATACATTCCGGTGTTGGAGCTCGGAAGCGGTCCGACGTTGGTGCTCGTCTACAAAAGATACCTCGAATGCAGTCCGGCGTTAGAGCTCGGACGCAAGAGGACACTACCTCCTGGGAACAACTTCAAACCCGAGATGGGGCATAAAAATAACAAGGCATTGATAAAGGCCGGAAACTTAAAGGGGCTCCTCGGATACCCGACGTATAAACTCGTCGAATGCATTTTGGCGATCCTCAAGATCGAAGATGAGAAGATTTGTTGAACCAGTTTTCAAGACCGACAACCGAATATGAAGAACAGTTCGGAAGAATCGAGGAGCGTCCCTAACTTGAAGACCGGTTCAGGGGGCTACTGACGGTGTCCTGGACTAGGGGGTACTCAGCACGTCATCTCCCGATCTGTTAGATTGGGCCGAGGACCCCCATGGCCATATACTCATGGGCCAGTTTGGACAGCTGCCGCATACATGGAAGATTCCACAAGACTTGGTGATCAAGACAAGGACTCCTCCCCACCGGCGTATTCGGCTAGGACTCTTGTTATCCTAGGCCTCTGGTGCATTATATAAACCGAGGCCAGGCTAGTCGATAGATCATATACAACAATCATACCATAGGCTAGCTTCTAGGGTTTTAGCCTCTACGATCTCGTGGTAGATCAACTCTTGTAATACTCATATCATTAATATCAATCAAGCAGGACGTAGGGTATTACCTCCATCAAGAGGGCCCGAACCTGGGTAAACATCGTGTCCCCTGCCTCCTGTTACCATCGATCCTAGACACACAGTTCGGGACCCCCTCCCGAGATCCGCCGGTTTTGACACCGACACTCCCCCTCTCTTGTGGAGATCTATTCGATGTAATCTTCTTTTTGCGGTGTGTTTGTTGAGACCGATGAATTGTGGGTTAACGATCAAGACTCTCTATGAATAATATTTGAATCTTCTCTGAATTCTTTTATGTATGATTGGTTATCTTTGCAAGTCTCTTCGAATTATCAGTTTGGTTTGGCCTACTAGATTGATCTTTCTTGCAATGGGGGAAGTGCTTAGCTTTGGGTTCAATCTTGCGGTGTCCTTTCCCAGTGAAAGAAGGGGCAGCAAGGCACGTATTGTATTGTTGCCATCGAGGATAACAAGATGGGGTTTTTATCATATTGCATGAAATTATCCCTCTACATCATGTCATCTTGCTTAAGGCGTTACTCTGTTTTAACTTAATACTCTAGATGCATGCTGGATAGCGGTTGATGAGTGGAGTAATAGTAGTAGATGCAGAATCGTTTCGGTCTACTTGTCTCAGACGTGATGCCTATATACATGATCATACCTAGATATTCTCATAACTATGCTCAATTCTGCCAATTGCTCAATAGTAATTTGTTCACCCACCATAGAATACTTATGCTCTTGAGAGAAGCCACTAGTGAAACCTATGGCCCCCGGGTCTCTTTCTCATCATATCAATCTCCATCACTTTATTATTGCTTTGCTTTTACTTTTACTTTGCATCTCTATAACAAAAAATACCAAAAATATTATTTATCATCTCTATCATATCTCACTTTCGTAAGTGACCTGAAGGGATTGACAACCCCTAAGCACGTTGGTTGCGTTGAGCTATTGTTTTTGTGTAGGTACGAGGGACTCGAGCGTAGCCTCCTACTGGATTGATACCTTGGTTCTCAAAAACTGAGGGAAATACTTACGCTACTTTGCTGCATCATCCCTTCCTCTTCGGGGAAATCCAACGCAGTGCTCAAGAGGTAGCAGACCTACTCAACGATAGATGGACATACATCCTAATAGCCGAAGAATACGGCCTCAAGTGCACAACCAAGGGTTACCCGAAGCGCAGATTGCTACCTTAGTTCGATGAGGAGGCGCCGGAACCTGTGCCACGCGGTCTGTACAATGCGGTTAACCGACCACCATGTAGCCGGGATAAAGCGGCAGCTCAAGCCGAACAGCAGCCCGCCTCAACCCAAAGAAAAAACAGAGAAAAAACAGCTCGGGATCATACATACGACCCTCGGTAGGACCTGGATACTAGAGCAGAACATACCAGATCGATCTATGGATCGTGAGGACATGCCTCGATGCGCAACGGCGGCTACCTATTCGGACGTGACAAGTCTTGTCACGACCGGGCCGAAAACCGCAGACGGACTCCATCTAAGCTACATCGCGACGTGGCCCAATATAGAGGCGCCACACACCACTCTGCTTCACTAACAAAGTAATGAAGCATGAATTCCCAGAAGGGTTTAAACCCGTGAATATCGAATCATACGACGGAACAACAGATCCCACGGTGTGGATTGAGGATTTCCTTCTCCATATCCACATGGCCCATGGAGACGACCTTCATGCCATCAAGTACCTCCCGTTAAAACTCAAAGGACCAGCTCGGCACTGGTTAAACAGTCTGCCTGAAAACTCAATTGGCAGCTGGGAGGAGTTGGAAGTTGCCTTCCGCGATAACTTTCAAGGTACATATGTCCGGCCACCAGATGCCGATGACCTAAGTCACATTGTCCAGCAGCCCGGAGAGTCTGTTAGAAAGCTCTGGACTAGGTTTTTAGTTAAAGAACCAATTTGTTGACTGTCTAGACGCGGAAGCCCTCGCGGCCTTCAAACACAGCGTCCGGGACGAGTGGCTTGCCCGCCACCTCGGTCAGGAAAAACCAAAGTCTATGTCAGCCCTTACCGCTCTAATGACCCGCTTTTGTGCGGGAGAAGACAGCTGGCTCGCCCGTAGAAGCAATAGTGCCAGCGATCCTGGCACCTCCGAAGTGCGGGACAGTAATGGAAAGCCACAACGCAATAAAAACAAACGTCGCAATAATAATGAGGGCTCACAAGACACAACGGTCAACACTGGATTCAGCGGCCCCAAACCCGGCCAACGGAAAAAGCCATTTACGGAAAACAAAGAAGAGCCATCCAATTTAGACAAAATACTGGATAGGCCCAGCCAGATCCATGGCCACCCTAATAAACCAGCTAATCACACCAACAGAAGTTGTTGGGTCTGCAAACAGGCCGGCAAGTTAAATGCCGAACACAAGGGGAAGAAGCCGCCCGGCGATAGCAACGACGAACATGCTCACCAACCGAAGAACGGGGGTCAGAAGCAGTTTCCCCCTGACGCAAAAACAGTAAACATGGTATACGTGACACACACCCCTAGAGGTGAGCACACGGAACACTCCCTCTGTACAGGGTGAGCACACGAAGCACTGGTCGACTTCCTCGTCGACTGGGACGAGTCCCAGTACCTACCTCCAGCGCCTGACTCCACCCATTGGCGGATGCATTTCGACGGCTCCAAGATGCGCACCGGCTTGGGAGCCGGTGTTGTCCTCACTTCTCCTAAAGGCGACAAGCTCAAATACGCACTGCAAATCCATTTTGCCGCCTCCAACAATGTCGCCGAGTACGAGGCGCTCATTCACGGGCTCCGGCTTGCCAAAGAACTTGGCATTCGCCGGATCCTGTGTTATGGCGACTCGGACTTAGTGGTCCAGCAGTCGTCTAACGACTGGGACACCAAAGATGCAAACATGGCGAGTTACCGTTTCCTCGTGCAGCAACTCAGTGGATATTTCGAGGGGTGCGAGTTCCTCCATGTGCCAAGAAACGACAACGACCAAGCAGACGCCTTGGCATGAATCGGTTCTACCCGCCAAGCAATACCATCCGGCGTCGCCCTTCAACGCCTCCTCAAGCCGTCTATCAAGCCTTCACCAGAATCGGACTCCATCTTTGTGCCGGCTCCCCCCGAAGAAGTCGGATCCGACTCCAGAGCCCCGGCAGACGGTACGGGGATTTTGGCAGATGGCTCCAAAGCCGCCACAATCGAGGCTGGCCCAGGGACTGCAGAACCCGGCCCGGGGACTGCGGCGGCCGGCCCGAAGACTCCAGAACTCGGCCCAAGGGCTGCGCCAGTCAGCCCGGGGACTTCATTAATCCAGCAAGCGGTTGTTGACTCCAGCCCGCCGCCTCCCAGCCCAGCCGCTCTCGTCCAAGTCACAGTTTTGGCAGTCGAAGAAATAGCAGCACCCTCATGGGCCCAGCCCATCCTCAAATTCCCGGTGAGCAAAGAGCTGCCGACTGATGAGACCTTAGCTCGGCAAGTACAACGCCGAGCGGCAGCCTACACCATAGTCAACAGAGAGCTGGTCAGGCGCAGCGTCACTGGTGTATACCAGCGCTGTGTAGAGCCAGAGCAAGGCCAGGCAATTCTCAAAGACATCCATCAAGGCGAGTGCGGCCACCATGCGGCTTCAAGAGCACTCGTCGCCAAAGCTTTCCAACACAGTTTCTTTTGGCCAACAGCCTTAGAAGAGGCCAAGGAATTGGTCCAAAAATGCAAAGGGTGCCAAAAGTTCCGCTCCAAGCCGCATCAGCCGGATTCTGCACTCAAGACCATCTCCATTGCCTAGCCTTTCGCATTTTGGGTCCTAGACATGGTGGGACCACTCAAGACGGCACGAGGTGGCTTAACTCACTTACTTGTCACGGTGGACAAGTTCACCAAGTGGATAGAAGCGAAGCGAATCAAGAAACTGAATGGTCCGACTGCAGTGACTTTCATCTCCGACATCACAATTCGGTACGGCATACCACATAGCATCATCACTGACAACGGTGCGAATTTTGCCAAATGCGCCTTGGCCCGTTTCTGTGCGACACAGGGCATCCGACTGGACCTAGTGTCCGTCGCCCATCCATAGTCAAACGGCCAGGTGGAGCAAGCAAATGGCCTCATCTTGTCCGGCATCAAGCCCCGATTGATCGAGCCTCTGGAGCGCTCTGCTGGCTGCTGGCTTGATGAGTTGCCAGCCATCCTCTGGAGTCTGCGCACGACTCCAAACAAGTCAACCGGCTTCACGCCTTTCTTCCTCATCTACGATGCTGAAGCCGTCATCCCAATGAACATAGAGTTTGATTCCCCGTGAGTCACCATGTACACCGAGGAAGAAGCAGAAGAAGCACGACAAGATGGCGTCGACTTGCTGGAAGAGGGCCGGCTGTTGGCACTCAGCCGGTCCAGCATCTACCAGCAGAGCTTGCGCAGATACTACAACAGGAAGGTCAGGCCGAGATCTTTCCAAGAGGGCGACCTCGTGCTCCGACTAATCCAGCGAACAGCCGTCCAGCACAAGCTGTCGGCGCCTTGGGAAGGCCCCTTCATCATCAGCAAAGTGCTGGGCAACGACTCCTACTACCTGATCGACGCTCAGAAGCCCCGAGCACGCAAGAGGGACGACTCCGGCAAAGAGACAGAGCGGCCATGGAATGCGAATCTCCTCCGAAAATTTTATAGTTAAACGCAGTATGTATCACGCTACCTTTTGTATTAAAAGTACCAAGACTTCGGGTCCCCCGAGAAGAGCTCGGGGACTGCCCTCTTTTATCTATATGATAAGAAATATGCCTTCGAGTATATTAATCTTTGTTATGCCGCTTGGCACCGGGTTCGACTAGTCGGCCCGGGGACTTGCCGTCCTGCGCTATGAAATGCTTCCTGCAGCCGGACAGGTAGTGTGTGGCGTCTAAGCCGTCTCCTGCCAGAAGCCGCAGCTCGCAGAGCGACTGTCTGGTGGGCAGGCGTAAGGAAGAATGGGCGTCCACATGAAAAATGGCTAAGGACTCAAAGCATAAACATAGCTTAAGGCCGGCTTCTAGCCTTTTTCCGCAAACCGACTCTTGAATAGTCGTCTTGCCGCCTTCTATCCGACTTGTTAAACAACTCTAAAAACGGCTAAGTACTTGCCATCCCAAAGTGACCAAGAATTTGATCCAGCAGCAGTCTGCAGAGCGGCTGTCCGACTGACAAAGACGGCAACTGAGGGAAGACGGCAAAGGAAAAAGGCAAAATAACAATTAGCAAGAAAAGATAGAAGTCGGATGAATATTTACATAACAAGTTCTTCAAAAACTATTAGAATAGATAAAACAAAGACAAGGTGGCAGCCTAGGGGGCGGCAAACGGGTTTGGAGGATCAGAGGAGACGACGGTGTTGGATGTTGGGGCGGCCGGCTGGGCGGTATCGGCTTGATCACCTCCAGCGGCAGTCGGCTCGGGCGGGCACGGCTCGTTGCTGGAGGCGCGGTCGAGCTGAGGCTGGCCGTCCGCTCCGTCTTCCGGTGCCTCCATCTCGCTTCCGTCCTCTGCCTCATCTTCCTCCTCGACGCTGGAGCCGATCACCTTTGCCGAGTCCTTGCCGTAGTCGGGGTTCAGCCCAAACCACTCCAGCGGTACCTCCCCGCCGTCTTCAGCCTGCTCGGAGACAAAGATGCTGGTGTCGGTGTACACGGCGATCGCCGCCGCACGCTTGACAAGGGCGTCTTCCGCGGCTGCCAGCTCCGGCTGGGCCTCTGACCGGAGTGTGGCCAGCCGGTCTAGGTCCATCCCCGGATACCATGCCTTGACGAATTCCAAGGCTCGACGCGCTCCGGCCCGGGCCGAGGAACCCTTCCAGGCCTCAAGACGGCCAACCGCGACCTCCAGCCAGTCGGTAGTCCGACTGGGGGTGCACGGAGCCTGCACGTCTGGCCACAGGGCGGCGATCGCTTGGGCGCCGACACATTGAAGCCGGCGTAGCATCTGGTGGGCCGGCCGCAGGCGAGCCCCAATGCTCAAAATATGCTCGTCAAGGGTCCGAGGGGCATCAACGGTGATCTCCGCGCCATCCGCCCTCCGCTCCTCGCGATCGGCCTCGATAGCTTGAATGGCGGCCTGCGAGTGGCCGGGGAAGAAGTCTACCAAGACGGAAAGAATGAAGAACAAGTCAAAAAACCAGGAGTCGGCTCGACCTATAGTCGGCGGCTCGAAGAAGGAAAGCAGAGAAGCTCACCGTCGACGAGGTCCTCAATCTCGTGGAAGTCGGAGGCCAGCATTGCCTCCTTGTCAGTCCAGGAGGAGTGCTCGCTCACGAACTCGGCCAGGAGGGCGGCCTTCGCCTCTTCCGCCTCCTGCTGCATCTTCTTAAGCAACTCCTTTTGCTTTGCCAATTATGCGGCCAGCAGATTGCACTCTGCGGCGAGTTTGCTGCACTCCCCCCCCCCCTTGGCGCGCAACGCGGAGTTGGCTTCGCTCAGCTGCTGTTGAAGAGTGGCGTTGGCCTCTGAAGAAAAAGAAGAAAGAAGGCGTTAAGTCATCAACGAAGAAGGTCGCCGGGGAGATCCGGCCAGACTGCTCAGCAGTCGGCCCAAATCTCAGGGACTACAACCCGCGGGTGCGCCAGCGCGCCCCCGCAAAGAAGAAAAAAGACTCACTCCGGCTCTTCGACAGGTCGGCGGTCCGCTTGCCTAGCTCTTCAACGTTGCGGTTGAAGGCGGTGACACGAAGGTTGTGATAGTCCTGCAACAAGTATTTCAGAGAAAGGTTAGTACCCGAAACTCACCAATTGGAGTTCTGGGCCACCTGCTCAGCAGCCGGCCCAAAACTCGGGGACTACACCCAGTGGGTGCGCTGGCGCGCCCCCACAGAGAGGACAAGAAAATAGGGACAAAGGAGAAAGCATACCCGGATGGCTGCCCACAACGCCAGGTGCGCCTTGGTGCAGTTTTGGATGGCATCACTCTCAGCTCGCAGCTTCGTCTGGACATCCAGAAGCGCCTGGTTCAGCAGGCCCGTGCCGCCTCCTCACACCCACCCAATGGGCGCGGCGCTCGTTGCTTCGGCGTCTGGAATCGTCGAGCTGGCAGTGCCAGTCTCCAAGGGGCGTGGCGCCGAAGTCGCCTTCTCAAGACGGTGGTGCGTTGGCGAGCCGACTTGAAGGAGTAGCCTTGCCACGGCCTCGTCTTCAGCCGGCGGCAAGGGCGGACCCGCCGGCTGTTTGCCTTGCGCGCTCCTAGATGGCGGCGGGGGCGGCTATGGCGGCGCGACCGCGTCTGGCATGGGGGCGTCGCCGCTGCCTCTCTCCACGATCAGGAACTCGCCGCCGGCTTCCCCTGACTGCCCCGTGAACTCCGGGGGCGGCGGTGCAGAGTTTAGAGGGGTGACGAACACCGCCGACCGCCGGGGCGCAACTTCCTTAGCCGGCCGCTTTGCCGCAGCGGCGGCCTCGGCCGCCTCCAGCTTCTTCAGGGTGGAGGCCTCCGCCTTCTCGGCCTCCGCTTTCTCCCGGCGGGCGGCCTCGTCCTCCTCGCGCTTCTCCTGCGCGTTCCGCTCCGTCGCCTCCCGAAGGTCGGCGGCGGGGTCAATCCGGCGAGTGGTGGCAGATGTCTCCACCGACCCCATAACGGAGGCGGCGGCAACCCTCTCAAGAGTGAGGGGAGCCCTGAGGCGAGAAAAGCATATGAAAAACTCAAACAAGATCAACAAAGAGAAAATAAAGATAAGGGATGGAGGCGCTTACGCAGAGACCAGCGGCGGCTTCTTCACTTCCTTGCGAAAGCGGCTGGCTTTCGCGACCGCCTCTTCCCGCCTGGTCGCGGCGGCCACTCCCTTGAACTTCTTCGACCGGCCACCAAGCGTACTCGGCCCGGCCCGGCGCTTCTTCGCACCGCCTTGAGCATCCAAGCCGGTAGAGGAACTCGCGCTTGGCTGGTCGGCCTTTGGCTGGCGACGCGGGGCGACTTCTCCCTCGGCCTCGTCGTCAGGCCAGTCGACGAAAGTGGCCGAAGGCCTGGAGCCGCCTGCTTCTCCTCCTCCTCCCTCGGCGTCGGCTTCCATGGCAGCCGCCCCCAAGTCAGGATCGTCGATGTCGCTCTCTGCCCGATCAGGGACAAACTGATGAGCCGGCCCCGCGGTGCTGGCCGAAGGAGGGACGAGAGGGTTCTGATTCAAAACAAAAACGGTAAGACTTGACAAGTCGGACTTGGCAACAAAAGAAATAGAAGAAGAAGGAAGACGACTTACAATAGGCGGGGGGGTTGGCGCGCGAATACGGCTCCTTGCCGAACCGCCAGTCCACCGAGAGACCGCAGTTCGCGATGTAGTTCACCGTGTTCGCCACCTCTGCATGAGGCATGTCCTTGGAGCACATCCGACTCAGGTCCCGATGACCGCTCATCTGGCAGATCAGGTTAGGTCGGCCTTGGAGTGGGAGGACTCGGCGCGCCACGAAGGCGGCCAGCAAGTTGGCCCCGGTCAAGCCCTCCGACTGCGTCAGCATTTGGAGTCGCGCGGCGGCGACGGCACCAGCGGGAGACATCGTCTTGGCTCGGTGTGACCAGCTGGGGAGCCTTCCAGTCGGCGCGTCGGCTTCGTAAGCCGGCAGGTTAACCCAGTCGCCTTCTGGGGTGACGTTCTTCACATAAAAATAGAACCGCTGACACATCTTCACCGACTTAATTAGTGTGATGGTGGGAAACGGATTGTCGGCCACTGATCTCCGCATCGCGATGAATGCACCACACTGGGCCGGCACGCCGGCGATGTGTGTGCCGAGCTTGGACTGGAAGAACTCATCCAGAGCTCGATGGTGGGGAGAATGCCGAGGAAGCCTTCGCACAGGGTGGCGAAGGCAGCCAGCAGCACCATCGTGTTCGGAGTAAGGTGGTGCGGCTGGAGCCCGTGGAACTCCAAGAAGGAGCGGAAGAAGCCGCTCGCCGGCAGCCCCAGGCCGCGCATAAGGTGCGAGCGGAATATGACCCGCTCGCCGTCCTCCAACGCCGGCGATATTTCTCCCTCCGGCGCGAGGCGGACCCGCACTAAGTCCCTGCCGGGCAGCCGCCGTGTCTGGCGGAGGATCTCGATGTCGTCATCGTCAACCTCGGAGCCATCCCACACTCCGGAGCATACAACAGGAGGCACGGCAGCGGAGGAAGAGCTCATCACTGCGGGCGCGGCGTGGTTCGGAGCAGCAACGGTGAGAGGAAGAAGAAGCAAGGAGGAGCGAAAGGGAGTGGGGAGAATGGCACGCGTGCTTCGCCGCCCCCCTCCCCCCGCCTACTTGTAGGCTCGTGGGCTGAGAAGCCGAGGGGGCGGTCATGGGATTAACTGCGCCCGGGACCCCACAACCCCCACGATTTACTAGACGAAGTTACCATGTGCAATAACCGCGCGGGAACCCCAACCATCCGCGCGGCCACAACGGATCCGTTCGCATGCCGAGGCACGGTAGTGGCGGGCCCCGCCTATAGGCCTGTCCCGTCGCGTGTGTGGGTGAGCAGACTAGCTCAGCCACGTGGCGCCTCGCGACGGGTCCACCACGGGCGGCAACCCGGAAGCTTATTAGGCACGCCGCCTGAACTCCACCGTGATGTTCAAACTTTTTTAGGGGCAAGTCGGCCTTGAGCAAGTCCGACTCCAACCAGTCGGCTTGACAGAGGACGGCTAGCGAGGCCCAGATCCAACCACCGGAGAGAAGAAACTGTTGAGGCTCCTCGACATGTCGCCCTCGGAGCCTCACCAACTTCGAGGACTACTGTCAGAGTAATGGGCCATGGGTAGTCTAACCCAGGCCCAGAACCTTTCAAGACATTGAGGCAGATTGCGCCCCTCGAGACCCCAGGACAAAGAGCTGCCTTCTGAGAGTCGGCGCCGAGGCGGCCGACTGCCCACTCGCGGCCGAGTCCCAGGGACGACTTCAGGATGAGCCGACTCCTAACTGGCGACTTCCAGAGAAGCCGGCCTTGGGGAGTCGGCCCGCGACGCCAACAACCCCCATGCCCTCATAAAGAGGGACGGGACGGGGAGTGGCCCTAGTAAGGTCCACTCCCACCCCTTTTCCAAGGGCAGACATGGCTACAGTACGCCGTACCCGCAGAGATCTCCGCGCGGCGCGACACTATTGCCAGGCCGGCCCTGATGTCAGCCCCAGAGGGCGGAGTCCTGTGCCCACGACAGCCTGCCGGTACGACCCAGGGATGATGGGTCCCACCAGTCGGCGGGCGTACAAAAGACGGCGAAAGCGCCACCAGTCGGCCCAGATGGGAGTCAGCCACCAGGAGTCGGCCGACCCCTCCCACGGGCCCCATGCACCATTAATTAGACACGACAGGTAGTGGCCACAATGATCGCCACGCCCTCATGACCGAGCCTGCATCATTAGAGGCACGGCTATAGTAATCTGCAGCCGGCAAGACCCGCCCGCGGCGGACGTGGCCTGTCGGCTCCGTACCGAGCCAGTCGGCGGGGCCCAACAGTAGGCGGGCCCCAGGAGTCGGCGGATAAGACGGCGGCCAGAGAGACTGACGGCTAGGCCCGCGCCCAGTCGGATTACCATTGTACCCCTGGGGGGTAGACCTATATAAACCCCCCAGGGCATCCATGCAAAGGGTTGGAATCCATTAGCACTAGACCAGATCGTATAGGAAGGAGAGAGCTAGCCTTGCCTTCTCCTACCTCCAGGAAACATCTCAAGGAGCAACCGTGTAAACACTTTGCCATAGTGATCATGCGGAGACCCCGTAGAGCAGCAGTAGGGGTATTATCTCCCCGGAGAGCCCCGAAGCTGGGTAAGATTCGCCGGCGTGCATGCCTTCGCCTTATCCCGTTTCCAGGCACCGACGATGTTCTACTCGCCCCACCATGATAAGCCATCCTTTGGCATATGTCGCACCCAACCCCCGACAAATTCAGAGAAGATTCAAATATTGTTCATAGATAGATTTGATCATAAACCCACAATTCATCGGTCTCAACAAACACACCGCAAAAAGAAGATTACATCGGATAGATCTCCACAGGAGAGGGGGAGAACATTGTATTGAGATCCAAAAAGAGAGAAGAAGTCATCTAGCTACTAACTATGGACCCGTAGGTCTGAGGTGAACTACTCACACTTCATCGGAGGGGCTATGGTGTTGATGTAGAAGCCCTCCGTGATCGATGCCCCCTCCGGCGGAGCTCCGGAACAGGCCCCAAGATGGGATCTCGTGGATACAGAAAGTTCCGGTGGTGGAATTAGGGTTTTGGCTCAGTATCTGATTGTTTGGGGGTACGTAGGTTTATATAGGAGGAAGGAGTACGTCGGTGGAGCAACAGGGGGCCCACGAGGGTGGAGGGTGCGCCTGGGGGGTAGGCGCGCCCCCCTACCTCGTGGCCTCCTATTTTGTGTCTTGACGTAGGGTCCAAGTCTCCTGGGTCTTGTTCATTGAGAAAATCACGTTCCCGAAGGTTTCATTCCGTTTGGACTCCGTTTGATATTCCTTTTCTTCGAAACCCTAAAACAGGCAAAAACAACAATTCTAGGCTGGGCCTCCGGTTAGTAGGTTAGTCCCAAAAATAATATAAAAGTGGATAATAAAGCCCAATAATGTCCAAAACAGTAGGTAATATAGCATGGAGCAATCAAAAATTATAGATACGTTGGAGACGTATCAATGACCCAAACTCTTAAAGATTATGGGATATCTGTGAAACATGTTCCATTACTTTGTGACAATGAAAGTGCTATTAAGATTGCTCAAAATACCGTGCAACATTCTCGAACTAAGCATATTGAAGTTCGTCATCATTTCATTCGAGATCATGTTGCCAAAGGGGACATTAATCTTAAGCATGTTCACACCGAAAAGCAGTTAGCTGATATATTCACGAAACCACTTGATGAGAAAATGTTTTGCAGGTTAAGAGGTGAAGTGAACATCATTGATGCTTCAAACTTGGAGTAGGAACTCCATTTGATACATGCAAGGCATGAGCCTATGACTAATCCTTGATAGTTCTCTTATGTTGACTATCTTATGTCTTGGATATATTTGCACCTTGCATGTTATCTAACCCGTGTAGGTACTTGGATGAATCTAAATCTATGAGATTGCAACTCACTCACATCTTGAGCGATTTCTATATCACCAAGTCTCTACACAATGGTGGATGAAGACAAGGAAGCACACAACCATTCAAATATATCCTTTGACAAATTTTATGTTGAGTTTCATGATTGTCATTTTGGATACACAAGCGCTCTTCCTTGCAAAAACTAACCCTTGTAGGTAGATGAACTCAAAATCCAAGTGGTGCTCCCAACTCTTGATGAGCTATATCAACCTTGAGCAACCCACACAAATTCAACTACATGATCATGATCGACGCCACCACCCAAGGTATGTTATTCCATCTTAGAGAAGCTTTACTCCAAGTCATGAGTCAAAGCAACTCAACAAGATGTGAATACATCAAAAAGCTTAAACGAAAAATGGTAACCCCATTTTGAGCTTAAACAATGAGTATGACCTATGGTCAAGTGATCTCACTTGACTCCTAAGTCAATATACTCTAACATAGGTGACTTTGTCGCCGACCAATTCTAGATGAAGTTCTCTGGTGTTCTTTTCTGTGCTCTTACATTTGTCTCATGCATATTTGTTTCCCTCTTCAAAAAAAATCTTCATCTAGACTGCTTTTTAGTTTCTTCTCTTTTATTTTCTGTTCTGCATTCCTTGCATCCAATTCATTGCAAATCTTTGAGTTAATTCCTTGCAAATCCTTGTGAGATCTTACTTGTCTAGTGAGCTGAGGTGACAAGTGTTTTCTCGATGATGAACTTGGTCTCACCGGTCTGATGCTTTCGGTCCAACCGAATCCTATCGGTACAACCGAACCATACAACTCGGTGTCACCGATTTCACCATAGGAAAGACATCTTGCCACTTGTTTCTGCATTCTTTTTGATCCAGCTCCACTCAATGACTCATGTCCTCGACCAGCATCCCATTCAACTTGCTGCTTTGTTATGTGACTCAAGGACCAAAACCCATCATGACAAAAATCCAGAAGAACCCTTCTTGGAAATTGATGTCAAAGGGGGAGAGAGAGATCACATCAAAGCTTAATCATATCTATAGGGGGGAGAATACTCAAGGGAAGAAAGAGTAATCATCAAGGACCCCAGATGCTTGGTGTTCAAGAGGAGAGAAGTCACATGTCTTCAAGAGGGGAAAGACATGTTCATATTTGCTCGTTTGCATTAGCTCTGTTTATTTCCATTGAGCTCTGATTTTGCTCTGATTTTCTGTTCCCTTTCTTCTCCCAGTATCCCTTGCTAGATTCAGGGGGAGCAAGACATCTAAGGGAAGGAAATCCTTGAATTTATTGCACATCTTTACCTTTGGGGACATGTCTATATCCAATGTGGTACTTAGTACTCACTCTACATGTCATCCCAGTCTTGGTACTCTTGTGGTTTCTTTTGATTGCTCTAGCCAGCAGGTGTATCTATGTCATCTAATGTTGTTTACACAGGTTCATCCCATCCTAAGCCAACTCAAGACCACAAGGTAAGTATATGCATCACAATCATGTGTATGAGAAATTCTTGCTGATGTACATACTATTTGCAAGGACTCATGAGCATGAAGGTACATTTCTCATGTTCACAACATTTGCTCTGATGCATATAGCCAAGATACATGTAACACATTGCTTACTCTATCATGTTTATGCATTCACATGCTTCTATATTCCATATTCACATGATTGCATACATGTAGGGGGAGCCTATGCATGTTACATGTCTTTCCAAAGCTTTACTTACTATTCTCTATATATTTATCTAAAGCTTTGATGTATGTTGTCATCAATTACAAAAAAGGGGGAGACTGAAAGCACAAGTGCTCCCTAGGTGGTTTTGGTAATTAATGTCAACATATCTCTTGTTGGACTAACACTTTTACCTAGTATGTTTCAAATAAGTTCAACAATGAAGTGGCATGGACTAGAGGATGTGGAACCCCTTCAAGATGCTAAGGACAAAGAATTGGCTCAAGCTCCAAGCTCAAGACTCTACATTTTCTATTTTAGTGATCCAAGATCACATTGAGTCGATAAGAAAAGCCAATACTATCAAGGAGGGATGAGGTGTTGCTTAATGAGGCTCTTGCTCAAAATGCTTAGTGATATGCTCCAAAGCCCTCAACCACTTTCTCACATCCAAATATGTCCCACACCAAATATCCAACTCGGCCCCACCGATTCTTTCTATCCGAGCCACCGAGTTCAGTTGACATAGCCACTACCAAAAACCCTAATCAGTTCGGTCTCACCGATAGGGATCTCGATCTCACCGAGATGGGCTTGGAAACTCTCTGTTACATATTGCAATATTTTCGGTCCCACCGAGATATGAAATCGGCCCCACCGAGTTTGCTTGGCCAACTCTCTGTTTCGCTTATTACCTAAATCAGTCCCACCAAGTTTGAGCAATCGGTCAAACCGAGTTTTGGATTTACCCTAACCCTAGTACATCGGTCCCACCGAGTTGATCCAGTCGGTCCCACCGAAAATCCTAACGGTCACTAGATTTGCTGAATCGGTCTGACCGAGTTTATCAATTCGGTCCCACCGAGATTGGCAAGTTGTGTGTAACAGTTAGATTTTGTGTGGAGGCTATATATACCCCTCCACCTCCTCTTCATTCTAGGAGAGAGCCATCAGAATGAACCTACACTTCCAACTTACTTTTTCTGAGAGAGAACCACCTACACTTGTGTTGAGGCCAAGATATTCCATTCCTACCTTATGAATCTTGATCTCTAGCCTTCCCCAAGTTGCTTTCCACTCAAATCTTCTTTCCACCAAATACATATCCTGTGAGAGAGATTTGAGTGTTGGGGAGACTATCATTGGAAGCACAAGAGCAAGGAGTTCATCATCAACACACCATTTGTTACTTCTTGGAGAGTGGTGTCTCCTAGATTGGCTAGGTGTCACTTGGGAGCCTCCGACAAGATTGTGGAGTTGAACCAAGGAGTTTGTAAGGGCAATGAGATCGCCTACTTCGTGAAGATATACCGCTAGTGAGGCAAGTCCTTCGTGGGCGACGGCCATGGTGGGATAGACAAGGTTGCTTCTTCGTGGACCCTTCATGGGTGGAGCCCTTCGTGGACTCACGCAGTCGTTACCCTTCGTGGGTTGAAGTCTCCATCAACGTGGATGTATGATAGCACCACCTATCAGAACCACGACAAAAACATCCGAGTCTCCTATTGCATTTGAATCCTCCAAACCCTTCCCTTTACATTCTTGCAAGTTACATGCTTTACTTTCCGCTGCTCATATACTCTTTGCATGCTTGCTTGATATGTCTTGTGTTTGTTAAACTTGTGACAAAACTCCACTTCAACTTAAAGAAATTAAAAACTGCAACTTTTGGGACTTTGTGTCTAATCACCCCCCACCCCTCTAGACACCTCTTCTCGATCCTTTCAGTTATGTTGTTGTCCCTTGGTGTTGTCGTTCTTCTTCCCTTTCCCCGATTTGTCCTCCTCTGAGTCAGCGTCTTTGGTACTATCTGAATCGGCATATTTAACCAAAGCGGCCATAAGCGTTGACATGTCATTGCAGTGATGTTTGAGCCTTCCTAACTTCAGTTTTAACGGTAGAAACCGGCAATTGCCCTCCAACGTCAAAACTGTTGTATCCGCGTTGATGCGATCCGATGAATGCAGAATAGCTGAGACACTCTTCACCCAATGGGTTGTAGACTCCACATCCTCTTGAACACAAGAGGCCAGGTCCACAATCGACATAGGCTGCTTACAAGTATCTTTAAAATTCTGGATAAATCGGTGTTTTATCTCGGCCCATGACCTGACAGAGTTAGCCGGTAAGCTCTTTAACCAAGTACGAGCTGTCCCCTCCAACATCATGGTGAATTATTTAGCACACACCGCTTCATCTACATCCAGCATCTCCATTGCCATCTCATAACTTTCAACCCATGACTCTGGTTGCAAATTGGCGATGTAATTGGGCACCTTATGAGGGCCTATAAAATCCTTGGGCAGTCGTACATTACGCAATGCGGGGGTAAGAGACGGCACCCCTAAAGAGCTGAAGACCACGCCCGGCTCCACTGAAGCGGTAGGACGAACCGGAGTAGGTTGATGAGTTGTGTGTTGAGCTGCTAACTCGACTTCTTGACGTGCACGACCATGATCCACCACATCCTGCACATTAGCACCACCACCTGCCGGGTTATGCCCTCGCGGCGAGTTATGGTGACGTGCACTGCTTGACACGGTCGGCTCATCCTCAACATGCATGTTGTAGCTCCGACTTGGGCGGGGGGTGGAATGAATCCTCTCGCGACTATGCGAATAAGCCTGTTGCTGGTTTAAAGCCGTTTGAAGGAGCTCTCTGGCCCGCCGTGTCTCAACCGCCGCTGGTGACTCGCCGTCCATTAGGAGGGCTGCCAATCGTGAAGCGGCGGCCACAATGTTATCCAACGGGTTGGAGTAATGCCCTGGAGGCGTCGGAACGTACTGTGGCACAATGTTGTTCTGACGAGGGGGGTTCATCGTGCGCGGCTGAACCGGCGCTCCTGTTCCCGGTGCCTCAGTCTGGTTTCCAACCGGCTGGTTACTGGTTCCTACTCCTGGCGTGTTGAAGAGATTTCTTGGCTCATAACCCGGTGGGAGGTGCCACCGATATCTCCTCCTCATCATATCATCTGAGGCACTCTGATCCAGCCTAAGCCGGTAGGGCTGAGCTTCCAACTTGGCCCGTTTTGTAGCCATCCTGGAGTTCTCTGCTGCCAGGTCCGCTTTAGCCTGAGTTATCCGATCCTTCACCTTTGCAATCTCCGCATTGTGCTGATCCCGGGTTGCTGCATCCACCTTTGCCGCCATCAATGTTGCCTAAGCATCAAACAAATCGGACAAAACCTGCGCCGGAGGCGGCGCAGAGCCCCCTGCTCCCGCTGGTGTTGTTGTTGCTGAACCGGAGAGCATTGCTGTGGCGGTAGAAGAGTTTTTTGCTGGTTGTGTAGCGGCCATGAAGACTGCGATCTGGCTTGGCAGATCGAGGGGGTCCGGAATGCTGTTGCCATCGGAACCTCCACTAATCCGGCAGTCCTGCAACTGATACAGCGACTCGGTCTCTCCGGTTGAAGACTCGTCATCCGAACAGACAACGGTTTCTCCATCATATGCTGGTCCATCCTCATATTCCGCTCCATGGATGGCACCTACGAAAACATGCCATGCTACGGGCTGAACCTGTCGGCGTTCTAGGAACGGGGGTCCCCAGACTTGCCTGCCTGCGGCCCGTGGCGTGGCTCAAGTGGGGCCTAGTGTGGCCCTCCTTCATCAGCTCAAGCTCAAGACCCTCGCGAGGGGCCAAGCCTCGCAGGGCGGACGACAGGAAGCTTCCTCAGAGGCAGCCTCATCAGGCAGGCTCACGAGGAGGCGGAGAGATCAAGGCAGGGGTATCTCGCAAGGAGCCCGTGACGCAAGCCATGACGATCAAGACCAGGCGGGCGCCAGGCGGGCGCCGGCCTGCGCAGTGTCCTTGTTTCCCCTTTGGTGCAAAGGGGGCAAGCACAGGCCAAGGCATCAGGCAAAGGTTACCATTCCGGTGCAACGAGACCGAGACCAGCAGAGCGGCAGGACGGAGGTCACCATGGAGCCCAAGACGGCGTCATCACTAGTGCTTTTGGCAGCCGAAGACCACCTTTGGTCAGGATAACTTGTACTAGATGTTCCCCTTCAAAATGGCCAATTGTTGGCGCCCTTCCCACTCATTATTTGGGGAGAGGCCCAGGGCCTCTATAAATAGAGCAAGCCACCACAGAGTAGAGGACAGACAGGAAGGGACCGGAAAAGAGAGAGAGAGAGAGAGAGAGAGAGAGAGAGAGGCGACTGAACTCACCCTAGAAGTTCATCGCACCAGCTCAAGAACACCTCTCGTGAGGCTGTTCTTCCCTTGTACTGTTCATCATCAGCCCCTGAGGCAATCCACCACACCACACACTAGAGTACGGTATTACACCACAACGGTGGCCCGAACCAGTATAAACCTCGTGTACCTTGTGTTGTTCGTTGTTTCCAGCTTAGATCACGCGAGGAGATTGGACGTAGATCGGTAGGGGAGAGATCTCCGCGCGCACCCTAGTGTTCGAACCTCAAGGGTCTGCCGGAACCCAAAATCCGACATTTGGCATGCCAGGTAGGGGTGCACCGGAATCCTTCTTCCTCCGCATCATGTTCCATCGTCTCGCCGTTCAGATGTCAAGTGACCCAACAGCCAACGCCGACCGCTGGGCAGCGTGGCCCGCCCACGCCGTGGCACCAGCCCAGGGCGACCTCAACCTTGCGCCTCAGGCAGCCCGCGCTCCGCAGGGCGCTGCGGGGCGTGGGCGACGCGGCCAGACGTCGCCTGCCCTCACACCACGGCAGGTGCGGGCCGCGTCAAGGGCCTCAGACCACGCCGTGCCCACAGCGCCGTACACCCGACGGGATCAAGCGAATTCCAGGACCGCGCTCACGGTGGCCCGAGAGCTGCTACGGTGCCGACTGGTGGAGGGCGGCCGCGGCATGTTGTTGGGGCAAGTAGCTGAGCTCCTGGACGCCGTCGCCTCAGGAACACCTCCTTTCTACGTCCAGCTGCCACCCCAGACCCAAGGCGGGCCGCATGGTGGCATCGTGCGCACGCACGCGACTTCTAGTGGACTCCAGGGCCCGTCCAGCGCCAACACCTCCGCCGGCATTGGGCAATAAGTCACGCCAGCCCCCTCTCAGGCAAGCGAACGGGTGCACGCCGCGGCCTTCTACCTCGGCAGACCGCCGCGCCATCACCCCCAAGACGGCGCTCCAAGCCAGGCTGCATGGCATACAGGGTGCTGCGGCGAGGCGCATGAGGCGGTGGCCCTAGAAGCTTATGTGCCCCACATGGTGGATCAGGGGTGCGCGCTGGAAGAAGATCATGGCTCATTCCTCGGGCCAGGCTAGGGCGAGGAGACGCCAGAAGCTGGGCTCTTTCGGGAACCCCGGGAGAGCCTCGACCACCACACCAGCGGCGGCAACTATCGGGTACCACTCATCCCTCGGGAGCAAGCTTATGCTAACCATGGGTCGCAGGAGATACAGGTCTCCGCAGCGGGTGGCTACCCCAATTCTGCAGCCTCATACCCCTCAGGAGGAGGGCGCAGGGGGCTACAAGAGAGGGGCCGAGATTCGGGTTCGTTCCCGCGATGGTCGGAGCAAGGCGTTCTCTGGAGGTAGGCCTGCTGCCGGGGAGGTGCCCCAGGGCCTGCCCCCGGCAGGGGACCCGTGGTCGTCGGGGGAACCGCTGGCGACCGCTCTGCCTCATTAGCGTCATCCTGGTTTGCGGTCGCCATTGATGGCGGCAGAGTGTGGCGCAAGGCGGGGCCCTCGTCTGGTGATATGATGCAAGGCCGGTACCTATGAAGAAGGCCCAGTGCCTGTGAAGCTTGCCGCCCGTGACACTCTCACGTAATAATGAGTGGGGCTGTACATGCCCCGGAGTCTCCGGAGATCCGCCCTCAGGCCTTGGGGGCTCCCGCCCACGCCCAGTGGTAGCACTTAGCTCCGCGTTGGTGAGAAGACGTCGAAGACTAGACTAGGTGGCGGACGCGGCCTTTTGCTTTTGCCTTTCCTTGTTGACAAGTTCTTCAATTTGGATTTAAGTTGGATTTGAGCTCGATGCTTGCATGTGTTTGGGGGAAGGGGTGTTTAGTCTTGTTCGAGCAAATCTCTCGCGTTCTGGTTTTGGCTTTGCGTCCAAAGTGAACATCGGCTGCCCCCCTCGCGAGCCCCTCGTGAGCCGAGCCGGTCCAGGCACGTTCACAACCAGGACCGCTGTTACCGCACCCTTTCCGGAGATTTTCATCGCGGGATCCACAAGTTAATCAGAAGACACCCGAGGTGCAGCGGCCCCCGCAGGCCCGCTCGGGACTCATTGGGGTCAAAGGGTACACAAGCCAGCTGACCCATCACTGGGCCAGCGGCTAAGTTCACATGCAACATTATGCTTACCAGGGTACTAATTGCAAACACTTACATGAGGGGCCTCCCCTCCCAAAATGCTCTTATATCCTTCAGGGCCAAGCCCGAACCTTCTTCGTGCAGGTTAAACAGCAGTGACATGTGGTCAGTCGGACATATCACTCACTGCGTCTTCTTGGGCATCCTCGGAGGCATCACTGGCGTCGTTGACATTGCCGCTGCCGCCAGCATCTCCATCAGCGCCAGGCTCGTCCACAACGCTGCCTTCATTGGCGCCCACAACCACGCCGTCGTCATCAGACGCAAAGGCCCGGACGAGGGCGTCCACGTTGTCCTCCACCCACCCCGCCAGGTCGCCCCGGACGGCAATGGGCACGGGTGCGATGGCAGCATCAAAGTCGAAGTGGGGATTCCTGTCCTGCAGATGGCTGAAGATGCGGGAGAAGGCACGCCCGAGCAAGGCTCGGCTCCTCTCTTCGACAAGCCAACGGGACCTCTCGGATCAGTTCTCCAGAAGTGTCACCACATCGGTGAAAAATTGGAGGTTGCTGGCATAGTTGACCTCGTGCGGCTCCTTAGCGGCAGCCTCACAGATATAGCCCAAAGCTGTGTTGGCCCTCTCTCTGAGCGTTTGAAGCATGGGGGCATGCACATGCTCCAGAACCCACCGCCGACGGATCTCGTCCTCATCCTGCTGCGTGACGGCCTCGGCATCATCAACCCTCTGTTGGAGAAGAAGCTACTCGGACCAGGAAGAGGACAGCTTCGCGTGCGCCGCACTGAGGGCGGCTGCGGAGGAGTCCGCACGCCGCGTCACTTCGGTTAGTTTGGCCCTGAGGGTTGCGGTCCTGCCCTCGACCTCGGCCTTGACCAACCCCAACCTCATCTCGTATTCACGCTCGAAGGCCGAGCGAGCTTCCGCCACGCGGTGATGGACTTCTTCCTGGGCTCGGGCTTCGTGCGCGGCAACGTCATCCTCCGCCCGGGCCACCAGGCGCTCCCTCGTCTCCAACCGCTCAAGGTCAAGGTTGCGCTCGGAGGCCTCCAGCGTCAGCGCCTCCTTGCGCTTCAGAAGCTCCGCCCGATCAACAGGGCCCCCCTCCATCGACTCAAGGGCCGCCCGGCGTAGTTCCACTTGCTGCTCCAGGGAGTTGCCCCATGCCAGGAGATCCCATGCGCGCTCCTCCGCATTCTTGCGCCGTCGGTCTGCTTCCCGGGCCTCCTCGACGGCCTGGGAGCAGGCCTCCTGCAAAGCTGCCAGCGACGCTTCAGCCTTCGCGTTTTTGAGATCACGTTGGTGACGCGCGAGGGCGATGGCTACCTTTAGTTTGTGCCTCTCCTCAGCAAGGCGCAAACCTTCGGCCTCGAGGCACGCATCCTCGTCAGCAAGCTCTGCCCTGATCTGGCTCACCGCATCCGCCGCCCTCTGGAGGAACTCTTCGCGAAGGGCGCGTCGCTCCCGAGCACGCCTGAGTACGTCTTCCGCATCACCCTCTTCCATCAGAGCATGCGGAGGGCCCCGAGGCGGCAGGCCCCCTCTCGGCGCGGGGCTGGGGGCTGGCGCCCTAGCCATTGCCGAACGGACCTCTCTAGGAATCCGGCCTAGTGTCGGCCCACCCACGGAGTAGGATCCGAAGACAGACTTCAGCCATTCACCATCTATGATCAGAGGAGGAACGCGGGGTAAGCTGGATGTGCCCCAGGAGGACTCATGAAGAAAGGACAGGGGACGCGCAGGCTCGAGGTGCCCTATGGAACGGACCACTCCACCAACTGGTTTGGCAGTATGGGTGCCGCTCGAGCTCGCCGAACCCAGGGCCGGCGGAGAAGGCAAAGCTTGGGGGGATGGCTCTCAGGCTAACTCGATAAGTTTCGCAGGGCAGGGCCTGAAAGGGCCACAATCAGTCGCAGGGATAGCAAAGTAAATGAGCAAGGAAAGAAGAAGACTTACTCATCCATGGCAAAGTACTTACTGTGCTTCAACAAGCGGCAAGGGCGGTTGTTGCCACCCAAGGCCTCCTTCCTCTTGCGGAGGGCCTCGAAGTCTATGCGGAACCAACCTAAGCGCCTGGCGCAGGGGTCAGCCCCTGGTGCGGAAGAAGCATCAAGATGATCAGCGCTGGAGGAGTCAGCCTGGGGGCGCTGTCAGGCATCACCTCGCGAGGAACGGCTGGGGGCTCGGGAGCCCCGGCCTCAGGAACCGTAGGCCGCAACTCCGCACCAGCCGCCGCTCCATGGTGGGCCTCGGGAGACGCCGCCTTCGAGGCTTCTCGCGGCATCGGCCCTCAACATCGGGCGCCTCAACTCTCGTCGGTTCTCGTCTCCCCGCCCTGTCGCCCGAGGAAGGACCGCTGTGGGCGGCAGGAGAAGCAACCATGGTGGCTGGGTTCTCGCGGGGCCCCGTGAAGCCAGCCGGGCGCAGTCCCCACTCGTCGAAGCCGGGCATCTACCTCACAAAATCGGCCCTGCCGGAGCAAAGATACAAGAGGACACCATTACTCCGAAGGCTGCCTGGGGAAGGATCGCCAGTCAAGACCCTGAGCACCGTCTGCAGCACTTCAGGCGCCAAGTCCTCCTCCTGAAGCCGCATGCGGTCTCTATGCCCCGCAAAGTCCCACATCCGGCGAGAGTGGCGCTGAAGAGGAGCAATGCGACATTGGAGGAACTCCTTCACCACCTTGGGCGCTGTCACATTGAGCGCCCTCAAACTCTGGAAGCGGCGCCAGACGAAGGCGAGCTGGGGGCTCGCGAGCACCTCATGGTCCCAACCCGCGTGAGGAACAGCAGGCGAGGTCGGGTGCGAGAGCAGAGGGTTGGGCACTCCAACGTCCACGTACAGCCACCGCTCTCTGAACCTGGCCTCAGAAGGAGGAAGGACGAAGTCGATCCCTGAAGCGGCCGTCTCTGGCACGGCTAGGAAGCTCACACACCCTAAGCACTGAGTGGGATCGCTTAGGCACAAGGAAATGAAGTGGCGCAGCAGGGCCATGGAAGGAGGAATGCCTATCATCACCTCGCAAACAAAAGCAAAGACAGCCAGAAGAGTAATGGACTCCGGCCCGAGGTGCATCATGCGGATCTGATAATGGGAAAGCACCGCGTTGAAGAAGGCGGAAAAGGGGGGAACCAGACCCGCCCATAGGGCATCAGCGAAGAATTGGACCTCCGTGACGATCCTATCAAGGGAGGCATGGGACGCAGGCCAGGCCATGGTCCTGCCGCACTCGTTGAAGATAGTTGCAAGGGCGGAGCGGACCTTGTCTAAAGCTTCTGGATTGAGTATGATTGACCGGGTGACGGCGGGGGTCACCGCTGGAGGTGTGCGGGGCGAAGGCGCGGGCTTCTTTCCCCTACCTTTCTTCGTCGGTGCCATGGCGGTGAAGAGGAGGAAGAACTCGAGCCGGATTGGCGGCGGAGGCTGGAGCTCAAAGAAGAAAGAAAGGTAGGAGGCGGGCGAGCAGCGGAAAGGAGGAACAACTGTGTGCAACAACGGGTCCGCTTAGCCGGGCGCATAACAAGGCGTCGCGGGGAAGCGCAGACACCCACGTCCAGTCAATCGCCACGCGGCGCCCGAGGCTGCAGGCTTTTTGGGCCTGCGGTGCTTCGTTCTTGGCCCTTCGCTTCCCTTCTAGGCCAAGCCCGGGCGCGCCTTGGGCCTGGGGGCTACTGTCAGCGTTCTAGGAACGGGGGTCCCCAGACTTGCCTACCTGCGGCCCGCGGCGTGGCTCAAGTGTGGGCCTAGTGCGGCCCACCTTCATCAGCTCAAGCTCAAGACCCTCGCGAGGAGCCAAGCCTCGTGGGGCGGACGACAGGAAGCTTCCTTAGAGGCAGCCTCATCAGGCCGGCTCGCGAGGAGGCGGAGAGATCAAGGCAGGGGTACCTCGCGAGGAGCCCGTGACGCAAGCCATGACGATCGAGACCAGGCGGGCGCCAGGCGGGCGCCGGCCTGCGCAGTGTCCTTGTTTCCCCTTTGGTGCAAAGGGGGCAAGCACAGGCCAAGTCATCGGGCAAAGGTTACCATTCCGGTGCAACGAGACCAAGACCAGCAGAGCGGCAGGACGGAGGTCACCGTGGAGCCCAAGACGGCGTCATCACCAGTGCTTTTGGCAGCCGAAGACCACCTTTGGTCAGGATAACTTGTAATATATGTTCCCCTTCAAAATGATCAATTGTTGGCGCCCTTCCCGCTCATTATTTGGGGAGAGGCCCAGGGCCTCTATAAATAGAGCTAGCCACCACAGAGTAGAGGGCAGACAGGAAGGGACCGGAAAAGAGAGATAGAGAGAGAGAGGCGACTGAACTCACCCTAGCAGTTCATCGCACCAGCTCAAGAACACCTCTCGTGAGGTTGTTCTTCCCTTGTATTGTTCATCATCAGCCCCTGAGGCAATACACCACACCACACACTAGAGTAGGGTATTACACCACAACGGTGGCCCGAACCAGTATAAACCTCGTGTCCCTTGTGTTGTTCATTGTTTCCAGCTTAGGTCACGCGAGGAGATTGGACGTAGATCGATAGGGAGAAATCTCCGCGCGCACCCCAGTGTTCGAACCTCAAGGGTCTGCCGGAACCCGAAATTCGACAGAACCTGGGCAGGGCTTGCACGCTCAGCCGTCTTGATGATGTCGGTGCAGGTGTCCGGCTCAGGGCCCGGTTCGCCGATCTTGCCGATGAAGACGTGAATCCCATGAAAGGGGACTCGGTACCTGTACTCAATTGAACCGGCCTTGGGACCCCATCCTGCGTCGTCGATGTAGAGCTTGCCACGACGACTCTTCGTCATCCAGCGCACAACGTATCCCTTGAGTCCTTCGAAGTTGCCCTTCAAGAACTGGAAACCATCGTGCGATAGCCCCACGGTGGGCGCCAACTGTCGTGGTTTTGTCATGGCAGATGTCCTCGTGAAAGGACTTAGTCATGGAGCCATCGCTACGGGTTAGCTTAAAGGGGTTAAACTGGACAAGGGACACGAGGGTTTTTATACTAGTTCGGCCCCTTCAATGAAGGTATAAGCCTACGTCTAGTTGTGTTGGTATTGCTAGGATTTCGATGACCAGGGAGCGAATCTGGTTGCCTGGCTCTCGAGTTGTTGTCTGTTGTCCCTAAACCGCTGACGGGTCGTCCCTTTATATACATAGGTTGACGCCCGCCGGTTTACAGAGTCCCGAGGCCGGATCATAAACGTGTCCGGCTTGGTCCCTATCTTTCCTATCTTACAATGCAAGTTACTTAATAAGGTCGGTTTACATCTATAGGCCTTAACTCGCCTTTGGGCCTTGGGCCTTCGTAAAGCGCCATCATTCTTACGTCTTCGTAGGCTTCTAATCTTCATAAAGTTAATCCGGCTACTCCTGGCCGGTTTACGTCCAGTAGTAATATCCCCAACAGTGACCACAATCTCCTTCGTGGATCTCACGCAAAATTTTGCGGCCTTCTTCAGGAGATACACAACGCTGAAACGCCCCTGTCACACTGCAATGATGTAACTCTCCATTGATAGTAGTCATGGACTTAGACCACCGGATTATCTTCCTGGCCGAAGTTTCGTCCTCCAGTAACTCGCCCCGGTTCATATACGCCAAACATGGAACCGCCTAATCCGGGATAACATGAAGAGCCGCCACCAACTGAGCCTCCGGATCAGGAACAGCCAAATCCTCTTCCGTAGGGAGCTTGACGGACGGATTATGCAGCACATCCAGGAAAACATTGGGTGGAACCAGTTTACGTTGGGAACCCAAGTGGCTTAAAGAGTCCGCCGCTTCATTCTTCAGCCGGCCCACATGGTCGACCTGATAACCTTTGAAGTGACCTGCAATAATGTCCACCTCTCGACGATATGCTGCCATGAGTGGGTCCTTGGAATCCCAAGTACCAGACACTTGTTGAGCCACCAAGTCCGAGTCACCGAAGCACTTAACCCGGCTTAAATTCATCCATCTGAAGACCGTGGAGTAAAGCCTCATATTCAGCTGTATTGTTAGTGCAAGGGAACATTAAACAGAGAACATAACAAAACTTATCACCTCGTGGGGAAGTTAACACGACTCCAGCCCCCGAGCCCTCCAATTGCCTGGACCCATCAAAATGAATAGTCCAATAAGTATGATTCGGCTTCTCTTCTAGCGCCTATAACTCTGTCCAGTCATTGATGAAGTCCACAAGTGCCTGGGATTTGACCGCCATCCAGGGCACATATTTTAACCCGTGAGGTCCAAGCTCAATGGTCCACTTGGCAACCCGGCCAGTTTCTTCCCTGTTCTGGAATATATCCCCCAAAGGAGTAGAACTGACCACAGTGATGGGATGACCTTGGAAATATTGCTTAAGCTTCCGGCTTGCCATGAAAACTCCATACACCAGCTTCTGCCAATGCGGGTACCTCTGCTTGGACTCAATGAGTACCTCACTAATGTAATAAACTGGCTGTTGAACCGGATACTCCTTTCCGGCCTCCTTGCGCTCCACCACAATAGCCACGCTCACCGCTCGGGCATTAGTGGCCACATATAACAACAAGGGCTCTTTATCAATAGGAGCAGCAAGGACCAGCGGCTCGGCTAACTGCCGCTTCAAGTCCTCAGACGCTTCATTGGCGGCATCACTCCAGATGAAGTAATCCGTCTTCTTCAGCATCTGATATAAAGGGATGGCCTTCTCCCCAAGGCGACTGATAAACTGGCTCAAGGCTACAATCCGGCCTGCCTGGCGTTGAACATCATTGATACAGTTCGGTTTAGCCAAAGAGGTTATGGCCTTGATTTTCTCCGGATTAGCTTCACTGCCCCTGTTAGACACCAGAAAGCCCAAGAGCTTTCCTGCCGGTACACCAAAGACACACTTGGCCGGATTAAGCATCATTTTATAAACCCGGAGGTTATCAAAGGTCTCCTTCAAGTCATCTATCAATGTCTCCTCCTTTCTGGATTTCACCACAATATCATCTACATAAGCATGAACATTGCGGCTGATCTGATTATGAAGACAATTCTGCACACAGCGCTGATAAGTCGCCAGGGCACTCTTGAGCCCAAAAGGCATAGATACATAACAGAAGGCTCCAAAAGGAGTTATGAAAGTTGTCTTCTCCTGATCCTTAACTGCCATTTTGATCTGATGGTAACCAGAGTATGCATCCAAAAAGCTCAAATGCTCACAACCCGCCGTAGCATCAATGATTTGATCAATACGAGGGAGAGCAAAAGGATCTGTCGGACAAGCCCTGTTCAAATCTATGTAGTCCACACACATACGCCAAGTGTCATTCTTCTTAAGTACCATCACCAGATTAGACAACCACTCAGGATGAAATACTTCAATGATAAACCCAGCCGCCAAGAGCCTGACTACCTCCTTACCAATGGCCTTGCATCTTTCTTCATTGAACCGGCGGAGAAATTGCTTAACTGATTTAAACTTGGGATCAATATTGAGAGTGTGCTCAGCGAGTTCCCTCGGTACACATGGCATGTCAGAGGGTTTCCATGCAAAGATGTCCCGGTTCTCACGAATGAACTCGATGAGCGTGCTTTCCTATTTTGGATCCAAGTTAGGACTGATACTAAACTATTGAGATGAATCGCCAGGAACAAAATCAACCAGCTTAGTCTCATCAGGCGATTTAAACTTTAAGGCCGGATCATGCTCTGTGGTTGGTTTCTTCAACGAAGTCATATCTGCCAGATCAACATTGTCCTTTTAGAACTTCAACTCTTCTATTGCACAAACTGACTCAGCATAAGCCGCATCACCTTCACATTCCAAAGCGATCTTATGGCTTCCATGTCCCGTGATGGTTCCCTTGTGACCCGGCATCTTGAGTTGCAGATAAACATAACAGGGCCTTCCCATGAACTTGGCATAAGTCGGTCATCCAAATAGGGCATGATATGGGCTCTTGATCTTTACTACTTCAAAGGTCAATGTTTTTGATCTCGAGTTATGCTCATCTCCAAAAGCCACCTCCAGAGCTATCTTACCAACAGGATATGCTGATTTACCAGGCACCACACCATGAAAAATGGTGTTTGATGCTTTAAGATTCTTATCGGTTAACCCCATGCGACGGAAGGTTTCATAATAAAGGATATTGATACTACTTCCTCCATCCATGAGTACCTTGGTGAACTTCTATCCTCCAACCTGAGGTGCCACCACTAATGCCAGATGAGGTGGATAACCCTCTCGACTCCACACAATGGGCTGTCCAGACCAGTGCAAGTAACGGGGCACCGCCGGTTCAACGGAGTTCACTGCCCTTTTATGAAGCTTCTGATCGCGCTTGCACAGACTTGTGGTGAAGACATGGTACTGCCCACTATTCAATTGCTTCGGGTTGCTCTGGTAACCCGACTGCTGTTGTTGCTGCTGACTCCCCTGATGATTATAACCACCTTGGTTGCCCTGATTGCTGATACATCTCTGTCGTATCTACTTTTCCAAACCCTTTTGCCCTTGTTTTGGACTCTAACTTGCATGATTTGAATGGAACTAACCCGGACTGATGTTGTTTTCAGCAGAATTGCCATGGTGTTATTTATGTGCAGAAACAAAAGTACTCAGAATGACCTGAAACTCCGCAGAGATTATTTTTGGAAATAATAAAAAATACTGGCAAAGAATCAAGGACAAGGGGCCCACACCCTAGCCACGAGGATGGGGGTGCGCCCCCTGCCTCGTGGCCCCCTGGAGCTCCACCGACCTCAACTCCAACTCCATATATTCGTGTTCGGGGAGAAAAAAATCAGAGAGAAAGATTCATCGCGTTTTACGATACGGAGCCGCCGCCAAGCCCTAAACTCTCTCGGGAGGGCTGATCTGGAGTCCCTTCGGGGCTCTGGAGAAGGGAATCCGTCGCCGTTGTCATCATCAACCATCCTCCATCACCAATTTCATGATGCTCACCGCCGTGCGTGAGTAATTCCATCGTAGGCTTGCTGGACGGTGATGGGTTGGATGAGATTTATCATGTAATCGAGTTAGTTTTGTTAGGGTTTGATCCCTAATATCCATTATGTTCTGAGATTGATGTTGCTATGACTTTGCTATGCTTAATGCTTGTCACTAGGGCCCGAGTGCCATGATTTCATATCTGAACCTATTGTGTTATCATGAATATATGTGAGTTCTTGATCCTATCTTGCAAGTCTATAGTCACCTACTATGTGTTATTATCCTGCAACCCCGAAGTGACAATAATCGGGACCACTCCCGGTGATGACCATAGTTTGAGGAGTTCATGTATTCACCATGTGTTAATGCTTTGGTCCGGTACTCTATTAAAAGGAGGCCTTAATATCCCTTAGTTTCCGCTAGGACCCCGCTGCCACGGGAGGGTAGGACAAAAGATGTCATGCAAGTTCTTTTCCATAAGCACGTATGACTATATTCGGAATACATGCCTACATTACATTGATGAATTGGAGCTAGTTCTGTGTCACCCTATGTTATGACTGTTACATGATGAACCATATCCGGCATAATTCTCCATCACCGATCCAATGCCTACGAGCTTTTCATATATTGTTCTTCGCTTATTTACTTTTCTGTTGCTATTGTTATCATCACTACAAAATACCAAAAATATTACTTTTGCTACCATTACCTTTTGCCACTGTTACCACTACTATCATATTTTTACTTTGCTACTAAATACCTTGCTGCAGATATTTAGTTGTCCATGGGTGGTTGAATTGACAACTCAGCTGCTAATACTTAAGAATATTCTTTGGCTCCCCTTGTGTCGAATCAATAAATTTGGGTTGAATACTCTACCCTCGAAAACTGTTGCGATCCCCTATACTTGTGGGTTATCAAGACTATTTTCTGGCGCCGTTGCCGGGGAGCATAGCTCTATTCTTTGAGTCACTTGGGATTTATATCTGCTGGTCACTGTGAAGAACTTGAAAGACGCGAAAACAAAAATTTATCCCTCAACTACGAGGGGAGTTAAGGAACTGCCATCTAGCTCTAAACTTGATTCATCTTCTGTTTTGAGTAAGCTTGCGACACCTAAACCTGCTTCTGCTATTAATTTTGATATGTCGCATATTATTGATGATGCCACTTCTGCTATGCATGATACTTATGATGAAACTACTTCTGTGCTTGATACTACTGTGCCACTTGGTGAATTTCTTGATGAACAACTTGCTAGGGCTAGAGAGAATGAAATTATTGAAACTGATAATATTGATGAAAGTGATGATGAAGGCTCTCCTAATAAATATGAATTGCCTGTTGTGCCTGAGGGCTATGTTATGGATGAAGAAACTAAAAAAGACTTTCTTGCATTTAATGATAGAAGTGATCTTAAGAAATCATTAGCTAAGCTTAAACAAAAAACTCTGAATGCTAGAATGAAATATGATCCTGCTTATGATACTTCACATATCTTTGTTACTAATAAGGATTATGATTTCTCTGTTGATCCTGAGATAATTACTTTAGTTGAATCTGATCCTTTCTATGGTTATGAATCTGAAACTGTTGTGGCACATGTTACTAAATTAAATGATATAGCCACCCTGTTCACTAATGATGAGAGAACTCTCTACTTTTATATCCTTAAAATATTTCCGTTCTCATTAAAGGGTGATGCTAAGATATGGTTTCATTATCTTGATCCTAGTTGTGTGCGTAGTCCCCAGGATATGATTTATTACTTCTCTGCTAAATATTTCCCTCCTCATAAGAAACAAGCTCCCTTAAGGGATATATATATATATAATTTTGTGCAAATTGAAGAAGAGAGTCTCCCACAAGCTTGGGGAGGCTTCTCCAATTACTTAATGCTTTGCTTGATCATCCTCTTAAGAAGAATGAAATACTTTATGTCTTTTATAATGGACTAACCGTTGCTTCCAGAGACCACCTGGATAGTTGTGTTGGTTCTGTTTTCAGGGAAAGAACACCGGATGAAGCTGAAATTCTATTGAATAATATGTTGACAACTGAAAATAATTGGACACTTCCTGAGCCAGCTCCTGAGCCTATTCCTAAACCAACTCTGAAGAAAAGGGGTGTTCTATTTCTCAGTCCTGAAGATATGCAAGAGGCAAAGAAATCCATGAAAGAAAAGGGTATTAAAGTTGAAGATGTTAAGAATTTACCTCCTATTGAAGAAATACATGGTCTTAATTTACCGCCCGTTGAAGAAATATATGGTTTTAATCCATCACCTATTGAATAAACACATGGTCTTGATAACCCAACACAGGTATTAAGGTAAATTCTCTATATAGATATGATAAAGCTGAAATCCCTCCTACTAAGTTTGCTAGCCAATGTTTGGATGAGTTTGATAACTTTATGGTTAAGCAAGAAGACTTCAATGCTTATTTTGGTAGACAATTGAAACAAAATGCTTATATGATTGAACACTTGGGTGATTATATGTCTAGAGTTAAAGGTGAACTTAAACTCATTAGTAAACATGCTTCTATGGTTACCACTCAAGTAGAACAAGTACTTAAAGCTCAGAATGATTTGCTCAATGAATTAAGTAGTAAGAAAAATGATAATGCTGTTAGAGTTATGACTAGAGGTGGTAAAATGACTCAGGAACCTTTGTATCCTAAGGGCCATCCTAATAGAATTGAGCAAGATTCTCAGAGAAATAATATAGATGCACCTAGTCCTTCTAAAAGGAAGAGAAAGAAAAATGATAGGACTTTGCATGATTCTAGTGAACCTGTTATTGACACACCTGAGAATCCCACTGATATCTCTATTTCTGTTGTTGAAACACAATCTGGTAATGAAAATGAAACTAGTGATAATGTTAATGATAATGTTCATGTTGATGCTCAACCTAGCAATGATAATGATGTAGAAGATGAACCTGTTGTTGATCTTGATAACCCACAATCAAAGAATCAACATTATGATAAAAGAGACTTTGTTGCTAGGAAACACGGTAAGGAAAGAGAGCCTTGGGTTCAGAAACCCATGCCTTTTCCTCCTAAGCCATCCAAGAAAAAGGATGATGAGGATTTTGAGCGCTTTGCTGAAATGAATAGACCTATCTTTTTGCATATGCATTTGACTAATATGCTTAAAATGAATCCTTATGCTAAGTACATGAAAGATATTGTTACTAATAAAAGAAATATACCGGAAGCTGAAATTTCCACCATTCTTGCTAATTATATTTTTAAGGGAGGAATACCAAAGAAACTTGGAGATCCCAGAGTACCAACTATACAATGCTCCATTAAAAGAAACTATGTTAAAACTGCTTTATGTGATCTTGGAGCCGGTGTTAGTGTTATGCCTCTCTCTTTATATCATAGACTTGATTTGAATAAGTTGACACCTACTGAAATATCTTTGCAAATGGTTGATAAATCAACTGCTATACCTGTCAGTATTTGTGAGGATGTGCCTGTTGTGGTTGCAAACGTTACAATTTTAACGGACTTTGTTATTCTTGATATTCCCGAGGGCGATAGTATGTCTATTATTCTTAGAAGACCTTTTTTTAATACTGCAGGGGCAGTTATTGATTGCAACAAAGGCAATGTCACTTTTCATGTTAATGGTAATGAGCATACGGTACACTTTCCGAGGAAACAACCTCAAGTCCACAGTATAAATTCTATTGGAAAAATTTCAACAATCACTCTTGGAGGTTTTGAATTTCCTCTTCCTACTGTCAAGAAGAAATATGATATTCTTATTGTTGGGGATGTGCATATCCCCGTTGAGGTAACCTAGTGTTATTCGAAAATTCCCCGGTTTCATGTTACTCGAAATGAGTTTGTTAACAAGACTTGATCAACCTTGTTAGTGGATTCCTTTTGATGAGCATGAGATGGATGAAGTTAGAAAGCACAACCTTCTGTACCCTCTTTTTACTTTCTGTTATTTAGTTTAAATAAAGCAAAAATAGTAATTTCTGTCTGTTTTCTGATTATCTGTGCAATATAAAAATACCCCAAAAATAAAAGTTCTCCAAATGCCCTGCCAATTTAATATGATTTTTTCTGGAATATTTGAGAATATCTGGCACTGAGAACACAACAGGGGAGCAAGCACCTGGCCACGAGGGTCCAGGGTGCACCCACCCCCCCTAAGCATGCCCCCTGCCTCGTGGGCCGACGGTGGCTCCCCTCCACTTATTCCTGCACCCACACACTTCTTCTTCCTCCCAAAAAAATCACCATCCAACTCAAGCACGAGTTCTAGCTCATTTTGCTACGATTTTTGATCTCCTTGCTCAAAGCACCTCTCACAAAACTGCTTTGGGGGATTGTTCCTTGGTATGTGACTCCTCCATTGGTCCAATTAGTTTTTATTCTAGTGCTTTATTCATTGCAAATTTGTGCTGCCTAGGTGACCATGTTCTTGAGCTTGCATGTCAAATTTATATGGTTCCAAGTAGTTCTAATGCATGATATAGGTCCTAGGCACTTGTAGGAGTAGTTGCTATCAATTTTGTTGAGCTTGGTTCACTTTTATTTGAAGTTACTAAAAATTTCAGAATTTTTCAGAAAATAATGAAGAGATTTTTGAGGGGCTCATCGAGCCGAAGCTCGAAGGAAAAGCAAAATGAAGAAGCAGAGAGGCCCAAATATAATCTGCCTCGCACCGCGGAGGTTCGGCCGTGTGAATGGCCTTCCAATGATTTCTTGAGAGCAGCCGGGATTTATGATGATTTTTATGAATTGGCTAAGAATGCAAGCCTCAACGACGTCCTCCGCGACCAACGTGAACAATATCTCTTACTCACCAATACTTTTGCGCAAAACTTCTACTATTATCCTAAGGAATTACCTCCTTCAGTAGAGTTTCATTTATATGATGTGGTTTAGAAGATGTACTATATGAATTTTGCAGGGTTTGTAAAACACCTTTGAAGGGTAGCTTAGAGGAAGCACGTCGTAGAGATGTGGACGGGTTTATTGACACTATTTCCATAGGGGAAACTAGGAAGGTTTCCGATGCAAGAATCACTAGCATACATTTTCCTGTTTTACGCTACTTTGCAATATTTGCTAGTCGTTGCTTAATTGGTCGCGGAAACTGTGGAAACCTTAGTGTTCCTGATATTATTATTTTGTTCCATGGTTTATTCCGTGACGACTCTGTTACTATGGGCGGTATTATTGCCAAACGGTTAAGTCTGAACCATACAAAGGGCCCCATCTTTGGAGGTGTCTATGCTTCATGCCTTGCTGCATACTATAACATACCTGTTAGGCACTATGAAAAAGAAGAAAAATTGCTTCCTACTATTTATTTAGATTATAAGAGTATGGTAGCGCATGATTTTATTGTAAAGAATAGGGAAAGGGAGTTTAAATACAAATTGTTCTTTGATAAACATCATCCTGAGACTATTACCCTGCCTGCCCCTTCCTTGTTTGATTTGTCTGCAGGCAAGTACCTTGTTCCTTTGGAGGCCATTCACGCCTACCAAACCCTACATCAGCTACAGAGCCAAAGCCGGAACCACAGTTTGATCCTCCATGACAGTCTGATTACCGGTGCGATCCGGAGATGATTGCCAACCAGTGGCAATTAGGGGCTTCTTCATCATAGTACGACCCCAACTACAACTTTGGATATCCACCAGGCCATCCATGGCAATAAACCCACTTAGACCAAAAGCCTAAGCTTGGGGGGAGTACGTATTCCTCGGCGACATTACATTCATGTTCACACACTCATTGCTAGATGTCTGCGCTCATACTTTTTCATTGTGTCATCCATGCTAGTTTATTTTCTCTTTTTATGCTTTCTTCTTGTGTGTTTAATAAACCTTAAGAAAAACCAAAAAATTAGTTGTAGCTTTTAGCTAGTTTTAATTTCCATGCTTGTAGTAGTAATTAAAAAGAAAACCCAAAAAGATTTCATGTTCTTCTTTTGCTTGTTGGGAGCTTTCCCGTGTAAATAGTTTTATTTCTTTTCTTTTCTCTGGGGTCGATAGGAGAAGACCATAATTAAATTGTTAAAGTGGCTCTTATATGCATTATTGTTGATCTGACAAAAGAGCCCATATTGCCTTGTCTTCTCTTGTTTATTGAATGCCTGCAGATTCCAGCTTAGTCCAATGCACGTGCACTATTACTATTATTCACCTCGTTCGGTCGTGCAAGTGAAAGGCAATTATGACAATATATGATGGACTGATTGAGATGAGAGAAGCTGGTACAAACGCGGCCTCTCTTGTTTTTGTAAATATGATTAGTTCATCGTTCCTGATTCAGCCTATTATGAATAAACATGTTTGCAATGACAATTAGAGATTATAGTTGCTTATGCCATGCTTAATTAGCTAGGAGCTTATAATGGTTTACCTTGCGTGCCAACATGCTATTAAAATGGTTGTGATGTGGTATGATAGGGTGGTATCCTCTTTTGAACGATTTGAGTGGCTTCACTTGGCACATGTTCACGCATGTAGTTGAAACAAAATCAACATATCCTCTACGATATTTATGTTCATGGTACATTATATCCTACTCATGCTTGCATTCGGTGTTGATTAATTTTAATGCATGTTCATGACTGTTGTCGCTCTCTAGCTGGTCGCTTCCCAGTCTTTTTCTAGCCTTCACCTGTACTAAGCGGGAATACTACTTGTGCATCCAATCCCATAAACCCCAAAGTTATTCCATATGAGTCCACCATACCTACCTATATACGGTATATACCTGCCGTTCCAAGTAAATTTGTATGTGCCAAACTCTAAGCGTTCAAATAAACATTCTGTTTTGTATGCTCGAATAGCTCATGTATCAACTAGGGTTGTCCGTATCTTCCATGTTAGGCGGGTTATTCTCAAGAGGAGTGGACTCCGCTCCTCATTCATGAGAAAATGGCTGGTCACCGGGATGCCCAGTCCCATGCTTTATGCAAACCAAATCAAAATAATTGCACACAAAACTCCCCCGGGACTGTTGTTAGTTGGAGGCACTCATTGTTTCGAGCAAGCCATGGATTGATGCTTGTTGGTGGAGGGGGGGTATAAACTTTACCATTCTATTTGGGAACCGCCTATAATGTGTGTAGCATGGAAGATATCGCCATCTCTCGGTTGTTATGTTGACAATGAAAGTATACCGCTCAAAATATTATTCATATCTATTTCAAAACCGAGCTCTGGCACCTCTACAAATCCCTGCTTCCCCCCTGCGAAGGGACTATCTATTTACCTTTATGTTGAGTCATCATCCTCTTATTGAAAAGCACCAGTTGGAGAGCACTGTTGTCATTTGCATTCATTACTGTTAGTTTACATTGAGTATGACTTGACTGGATCTCTTTTACCATGAATTACAATGTCTAGTCAGTCCTCGATCTTTAAAGGTGCTCTGCATTTATGTTTTGCGCTCTCAGAAAGGGCTAGTGTCGGTGTGGAACGACACCTATGGGATCACAAGAATCCCTACTACGGTTGCCGGGGCACAGGGTTGCGAGGAGAGCGGGGCTAGTAGACAGCACAAGGATCGTTTACCCAGGTTCGGGCCACGAGGATGCGTAAAACCCTAGTCCTGCTTTGGTGGGTGTATTTTTGAGAGATCTTGAGCTCTCGAACTAGTTGTGGTCAGCGCGTGGTTCGAAAGAGCCGAATCCCCCTCCTCGTCGCCTCGGGTCTCCTTTTATAGGAAAAGGGGTTGCCACAGTGGCACACAGGAGGTGGAAAGGTCTAAAGTGGCATGAGGTTATCCCTCGTATTACAGGACAAGGTTCATTTAATGCACCGCTTAGGTGTCCTCTTGCTTTATGGGGTACAGGGGCGAGGCCCGGCCCGGCCGTCGCTGCTCCTCCTCACTTCGACACGCGCCTCGGCCAGGGATGCGTGCGGTGCCATGTAGGCAGGCAGGCAGCTGAGTTGGTGCGGTGGTGGAGGCTTCACGAAGATCTGCATCCGCCACGCAGGCGCTTGATGAGTTGGCCTGGGAGTTTCATGTTGCCACGCAGGTGCCCGCCCAGCTGGTTGGGCTGGCAGCTACATGTGAATGGCGGTGGAAGCTTGGTTGACGTGGGCTTGGCGGTGGCCTTGCCGGTGTCTTTGGCGAGGGCCTTGCTGGGTGGCCCGGCAAGGGTCTCGCCGTGGCGTGTTGTCGTCCCCGGCAAGGATCTTGCCGGGGGTTTGGTGGCTTTCCTTGGCAAGGATCTTGCCGAGAATCGTCGTCTTCTAATCTGATCTTGAATATGTCCTCACAAAGATCTATATACCACCACAGAGGTGCCTTCCCTAGCCCTGGCCCCACGCTGATGATGGCACTGGGGGCCGTGGGCTCATGGGTGGCTCGCTCGGTTGGTGCGGGGCGAGCTGTCCCGGCAAGAGTCTTGCCGGGGCCGCTGAGGCCGCCAGGCAAGGGTCTTGCCAAGGGAACTTTCTTCGTCCCTCTACTCTTTGTGGTCTTGGCCTTGGCGTTGCTCTGATTGTCATGGGCTTCGATCTTATCTTGGCTCACCTCCCTCGTTCTGCTTGGTGTGGCCGTGGGCGCGGCTGTGACTGCCTGTGCATAGGAAAAGGGTACAAAGATGCGCCCCTATTTTTGTACACCGACACAAGCCCCCGGGCCTGGGCCACACATAAGCGCGATACGTTGTTGGGCCAGGCCCAAAATGGTGCGTGGGCAGGTGGACGTTTTTTACCATGGTAAGATTCTTCGCGCGCTCCGCCTCCGACGACCCGCGCGCGTGGTGTGGCATGGAGGGGGGTGCGTGACATGGGCAGCATGCGTGGGACGGTTTCCACACGCCTGCGTCACGTCGCAGTAAAGAGGCGGCTCATGTCTTCCCCGTAAAAAGAGGGAGGCGTGGAGGCGCGGCTCATTTACTAAGCAGGGTCGGGGTGCGGTCTTCAAGGCGTCCACTCCCCACGATCACGGGGTGGGGAGAGGTCGCCTCACCCGTCCCCTCAGTTCTGCACGTCTGCCACGCGTCTTTCATGCGCTTATGGTGGCAAATGGTGGAGGCGAGAAGCCGGGCTGCCGCTGGTTGGGGCGACGGGTCGGTCCTGATTCCCCGTGCCTCCGGTGTCTGGATTGGCCGGGCAGGGCGGCTGAGCCTCAACCCCGTTCCTTTATAAAGAGGAGGAAGGGGGGAATGGCACCCCGCATTCTTCCATCTTCTATCTCCCTCTGCTTCTGCTCCTTCCTCTCACCCGCCATGGAGAAAGGGAATCATGGTCCTTCGACGGTGGCGGCGAGGGTCACCGCTCGACAGCGCGTCCCTCCCCCTTCTGAACCCGTGGTGGTGGAACCGACCGCGAGGGGAAGGGGGAGGGGCGAGGCTGTGGGCGATGCCGGGGCAGAAGCCGTAGCGCTCGGGGAAGAGGAGGACGGGGCGATGCGCCAGACCCGCCCATGCCAATGATGCCCTTCCCGATGGAGGGCCACGTTGAAGACCAGCCTTGCGAGTTCTTCCGAGGCTCCGCCGGGCCCCGCGTCGTCGTCTTCGTCTACCCACTCCGTTCGCTCGGGTGATGGAGCGTGCCCCACCCCAGACCCTCAGGTTGCACCTGGCCGCTCCTCTGGCAGAAGCTGGTCGGGGCAGGGCCAGCTCGTTGAACCTTGCAGGGCTGTCTCCTTGGGCGCCTGGCGTCGGGAGGCTGTAGAAGAGGAAGAGGGCGGGCGGCAAGGCCGTCAACTCGGAGTATGCAGGCACCGACGCCTTCATCGCGTATTGCCGGTCCTATCGCCTCGTCTTCCAGCTCCTTTCCCGGCACCGTCATCACCGGCCCACTCGTGGGTGGCCACCGAGATGTTCTCTTGGTGCTTTCTGTTGCTCGTAGATCACCTAGGCACCCCTTTTGCCCTTTCGCCTCCTTGACCTGCCTCTGAGGAGAGGGACAAGAAAGGGATTATGGGCATCTTATCTATTTTTTAGTTTGTAAGCAAGCGGGCCTTTGTTAATTTTAAAACTTGTAATCCCCTTGCTCATGTTTTTCATCTCACACGAACTATACCTGTATGGGATGTTTTTAATGAAAAAGGGGTGCTTGCCGGGGTTTTTGTTCGCGGGTAAATCCCGCGACAAGGAGCGAATCCTTGTTATTGTTTTAAGATAAACATTTGTTCGCCCGGCAACAGGCCTTGCTGTCCCCCCACTCCACTCGACCGTTCTCGCGCTCTTGGCGGAGGCAGGGATGAAGTGGGCTTTAGGCTCCTCATCCCACCTCCTTGCCGCCGCGTCTACGACCGAATCTGGACCCAGGAAATAACCCCTAGGTATAGGAAAAGGGGGAGCACGGCAACCTAGAGATAAAAACGAGGTTTCACATGCCCCAGTCCGGTTCTGAAATGCATGACAGAGGATAAAAGACTTATCTGGATCTGCAGCCCTTGGCAATCTCATCTTGCCGCGGTTGGATCCTTGTGCTTGCAGCCCCCGGCAGCTCTGGCTTGCTGGGGTCGGGGCGTCGGTCCGTTTCCTTCTTTCCGAGTAGCTCAGCAGAAGTGCTCATGTGCCATGCGAACCAAAGGAGGAGAAAAGGAACAGATAGACGCGCACTCGACCTCTAGGCTAGGGGTTAGTCGCCTCTAAGCACTATCAACCCTAACCAAGGAAGCAACTCGACCTAGCATGCATGCTATAACTTAGGGCGCCAACGCTTCATTTATTTATGCTTAGGGTCTGCGCCTGGCTTTGTACAAAGTGTCACATGCCTTGTCGGCAAAGCTTGCACAAAAGGTGGCTTGCCGGGAGGCCCGGCAAGCCGTGCCTTATGGGTAAAACTTGCGAAGATGCTCGATGTTCCAGGAGTTGCTCACCGGGATGGCATCTTCGGTCTCCAGGCGGACTACGCCAGGCCTGGTGACTCGCATTACCCGATAAGGGCCTTCCCACTTCGGCGTCAACTTGTTGGAATTCTTGGCCGACTGAACGCACCGAAGAACAAGGTTGCCTTCCTCAAGGCTTCGGGCATGAACCTTGCGGCTATGATAGCGGCGCAAGGCTTGCTGATAGCGTGCCGCTCTCACAGCCTCACGAAGACGATCTTCCTCAAGGAGCGTCGCGTCATCTTGGCGCAACGGCTCTTGCTCAAGCTCATCATAAGCGAGCACTCGAGGTGACCCGTATATGAGTTCCGTGGGGAGAACTGCTTCTGCCCCGTATACCAGGGCAAAAGGTGTCTGGCCGGTGGCTCGATTTGGCGTCGTCCTGATCGACCAAAGAACCGCCGGCAACTCATCAATCCAGCGCCTTCCACTCTTCTGCAGCATGTCAAAGGTCTTTGTTCTCAGGCCTCGCAACACTTCAACATTTGCCCTCTCCGCTTGGCCGTTGCTCCGTGGATGTGCCACAGAAGCAAAGCAGACCATGCTGCCGAGGTCTTGGATGTACTGCATGAAGGTGTGGCTTCTGAACTGCGTGCCGTTGTCGGTGATGACTCTGTTTGGCACACCAAAATGGCAGATCAGTCCTTTGAAGAACTTGACGGCTAACTGAGCAGTCACCTTCCTCACTGCTTCCACTTCCGGCCACTTTGTGAACTTGTTGATAGAGCTCTCTGGCACGTCCTCAACAGTAGCACAACACCCTGAGGAGGTGCGCTTGCCGGAGTGGGTGCGAGAGGTCTTGCCGGGCTCCTTTTTCCCTCCCGGGCCGTCAGCGGCAGGAGCAGGTGCCTTGACGGCAACTGCTACAACTGCTTCTCGATAGATTTGGTCGGCGTAGATCAGCTCGTCCTTCTTGTCGGAGGGGACGGAGATGATGGTCAACGGCCCGGGCATCTTTAGCATGTTGTGGGCATAGTGTGACGCTGCCATGAACTTGGCCAATGCCGGGCGGCCGAGGATCCTGTTGTAGGGCAAGGGGATTTCGGCCACGTCGAAGATGATCCTCTCCGTCCTGTAGTTCAACTCTCCTCCAAATGTCACGGGCAGTGTGACCTTTCCCTTCGGCTGGCTCCTCCCCGGATTGACCCCTTGAAACGTGCCCGTTTCCTTGAGGTCTCCATCAGGGATTTGCAACCTTTGATCATGACAGGCGAGATCAGGTTCAGGCCGGCCCCACCGTCAACCAACATCTTGTTCTCCCTGAGGTTGCATATTGTTGGCGAGACCAACAATGGCAAACACTTGACCGTGGTAGTGCGGTCAGGGTGGTCCTCGGCATCAAATATGAGGGGCGTGTTGGACCACTTTAGCGGCTTCTGAGCGTCAAACGACGGCTCTGCTGCTGTAATCTCACGCGCCCACTGCTTGAGCTGGCGGTGAGAGGTATGCAGCGAGGAGCCGCCATCGACGCACATGGCCTCCGTAGCCTTCTGCAACCCTTGCTCACCAGACTCATCGTCCTCGTCGTGATCGTCGTCTTCTTGCTTCTTGTTGCGGCCCCGGGCGGGCCTCTCTTGCTGGTTGTCCTTGCCGGGGCGGCCTCCTTGGCCGCCACGCTTCTTGCCGGATCCCTCAGCACCGTCCTGGTCCTTCTCCTTGTCCCGCCTTTCGTACTTAGCCTTTTGCTTCTCAGCAAGCAGCTCGACTTGTCGGCAGTTCTGGAGGTCGTGGCCCTTGGGGCGGTGGATCTTGCAGTATTGCTTGCCGGAGCTTCATGGCTTGTCGGTAGCCGCCAGGGCCCGGCAGGCGGCGCACCCGGCAATCTCCTTGTCGGGGGCGTCTGCCTTGACCTTCTTGTCGGCATCGGTATCATCAGATCCCTCAACGGCAAGCATGGCCTTGCCTTTGCATTTCCTATTGTGACGCCGGCTCTTCTTCGTCGGGGTGGCGGCGTCTTCATCAGTAGAGTCGGTTTTCGCGCCGGCGTCTTTGCCGGGGTACTTCCTTCCCTCTTCAGCCCGGGCGCACCTATCAGCCAAAACGTTGAGCTCGGCCACATCCTTAACCTTGGTCATCGCCAGCTCCTCGCGCATCTTGCGATTGCGTACGTTCTGGTGGAACACGCTAATCACAACGGTGGGATGAACGTCGAGGATGTTGTACTGCACCCGGCTGAATCTCTGGATGTACTTGCGCAGGGTCTCCCCTTCCTTCTAGGGAATGATATGTAGATCACTAGCTTGGCCATGAGCTTGGTGGCCTCCTGTGGAGGCGCCAACGAACTCATGGCACAGATCTGACCAGGAAGAAATGGAATCGACCGGCAAGTGCATCAACCAAGACATCACATTGGGCTTGAGCGCCAGCGGGAAATAGTTGGCAAGCACCTTGTCGTCGCGAGCCCCAGCGGCCTGCATCGCGATGGTGTAGATGCTAAGGAACTCGGACGGATGGGTCTTGCCAGTGTACTTCTCGCCGACGTCGGGCTTGAACGTGCGGTGGGACGGCCACTAGAACTGCCTCAGCTCACGGGTAAAAGCCGGGCAGCCCACCTCATAAGGTAGGCCGCCGCCCCCCCCCCCCCCCGGTGTCGGGTGGTCCATAGCAGGTCCCGCCCGCTTGTCCGACTGGCGGCGCGTTTCGCGCCGGCGCTCGACGGTGGTTCGAGCGTCTTCGTGAGCTCGCTCCCGAAGGACCTGGCGCTGGTCTCGGAGGGTCCGCGGGTCGGACGACGCTATGGAGATGTCATCACAAGGGTCGTCGCGATGGGCCGACGCCCATGGCGGCCAACGAGGAGGAGGAGAGTGCACCGTGGCCGCAGCTCCCCCAGTCCTCCCAGCGCCAGCATGTGGTGGCTCGGTGGAGCGCTAGACCGAGGGCCCCGCTGGTTGTGGATCGTATTTGTTTGCGACGGTGATGAGGCTCCGGATGGTGGCCCTCCACTCGTCGAGCTTCTCCGCGGCAGGAGGGAAGTCGAGGAGCAGCTGCGCGCGTGCCAGAGCTTCCACTGGCATGGGCGGCGGCAACAGCTGCGTGGATCGCGGCGCACTTCGACTTCTAACTATGTTAGAAGGAGCTCCGTCACGCCCAGCGGCTGTGTGCCATTTTCGCCAGCGCTTTGGCGAGCGTGCTGAACCCCCTCATCTTGCCGATGACGCACAGGGCTCTTCCCACAGCGGTGCCCAGGGTCACCATCATGGTGACGCTGCTCGACACGCACACCATGGGAAGAACACACGGTGGTCGCCGGTGTAGGCGTCCTGGAGGTCGCCGTGCCGCCCGAAGTTGGCACAATGACGCCCCTGGAGGGCCCCGCGCCGCCTACGGGGGGGCCCAGCTCCGTCCTTGGAGCCAGCGACGTGTAGCCGATCGTCTGGCGCGCGAACGATGCCACTCGCCAGGCTCCGACTGCCTGGGCGATGCTGGTGCTCGCGGGCCGAGGGCCGGGTCCTATCTGCGACCGGTCCGCTACTCGTCCGCATCAGCATGGGTCGTTCGGCTCCCAATGAATCGACCACCGTGGCCGTCTTCTTCTTAGGGGCCATGGTGACGAAGAACTGCTAGGCTAACTACTAGACCAGATTCTCACAATTGCGCCCCCTACCTGGCGCGCTGATACGTCTCCAACGTATCTATAATTTTTGATTGCTCCATGCTATAATATCTACTGTTTTGGACTATATTGGGCTTTATTTTCCACTTTTATATTATTTTTGGGACTAACCTATTAACCGGATGCCCAGCCCAGAATTGCTGTTTTTTGCCTATTTCAGTGTTTCAAAGAAACGGAATATCAAACGGAGTCCAAACGGAATAAAATCTTCGGGAACGTGATTTTCTCACCGAACGTGATCCAGGAGACTTGGACCCTACTACAAGGAAGCAAAGAGGTGCTCACGAGGGTAGGGGCGCCCCCCCCTAGGGTGCGCCCCCTGCCTCGTGGGACCCTCGGTGCTCCACCGACGTACTTCTTCCTCCTATATATACCCACGTACCCCCAAACGATCAGAACAGGAGCCAAAAACCTAAGTCCACCGCCGCAACTTTCTGTATCCACGAGATCCCATCTTGGGGCCTGTTCCGGAGCTCCACCGGAGAGGGCCGTCATCACGGAGGGCTTCTACATCATCATAGCCTCTCTGATGAAGTGTGAGTAGTTTACCTCAGACCTTCGGGTCCATAGTTAGTAGCTAGATGGCTTCTTCTCTCTTTTTGGATCTCAATACAATGTTCTCCCCCTCTCTTGTGGAGATCTATTCGATGTAATCTTCTTCTTTTGTGCTATGTTTGTTGAGACCGATGAATTGTGGGTTTATGATCAAGTCTATCTATGAACAATATTTGAATCTTCTTTGAATTCTTTTATGTATGATTGGTTATCTTTGCAAGTCTTTTCAAATTATCCGTTTGGTTTGGCCAACTAGATTGGTAGTTCTTGCCATGGGAGAAGTGCTCAGCTTTGGGTTCGATCTTGCGGTGTTCTTTCCCAGTGACAGAAGGGGCAGCAAGACACGTATTGTATCGTTGCCATCGAGGATAACATGATGGGGTTTATTTCATATTGCATGAATTTATCTCTCTACATCATGTCATCTTGCTTAAAGCGTTACTTTGTTTCTAACTTAATACTCTAGATGCATGCTAGATAGCGGTCGATGAGTGGAGTAATAGTAGTAGATGCAGAATCATTTCGATCTACTTGTCACGGACGTGATGCCTATATACATGATCATGCCTAGATATTCTCATAACTATGCTCAATTCTGTCAATTGCTCAACAGTAATTTGTTCACCCATCGTAGAAATTTTTTTCCTCTTGAGAGAAGCCACTAGTGAAACCTATGGCCCCCAGGTCTATTCTCATCATATCAATCTCCATCACTCTTATATTGTTTTGCTATTTACTTTGCTTTTACTTTTTACTTTGCATCTTTATATCAAAAAATACCAAAAATATTATATCGATCAGATCTCACTCTCGTAAGTGACCATGAAGGGCTTGACAACCCCTAATCGCGTTGGTTGCGGGTAGCTATCGCTTTGTGCAGGTACGAGGGACTTGAGCGTGGGCTCCTACTGGATTGATAAGTTGGTTCTCAAAAACTGAGGGAAATACTTACGCTACTCTGCTGCATCATCCCTTCCTCTTCGGGGAAAACCAACGCAAGCTCAAGACAAAGCAAGAAGGATTTCTGGCGCCGTTGTCGGGGAGTCTACGCAAAAAGTCAACATACCAAGTACCCATCACAATCCCTATCTCTCGCATTACATTATTTGCCATTTGCCTCTCGTTTTCCTCTCCCCCCAATTCACCCTTGCCGTTTTATTCGCCCTCTCTTTATCCTCCTCCTTCTCCTTCTCCTTCTCCATTTTCCTTTTTCTTGCCTGTCTTCCCGTTGCCATGGCCGAATCAAATAGAACAAAGGGTCCTTTCCAAGGTCTTAGTACCCTGGATGATCCCTCTATCCTCTCTAAACTCAGAAATAATGATGCTATTGAGAGACCCACCGGGGTCACCAATGAGAGTTTTAATAATCTTGATGAATATGACTCTGGAATTTTTCGCTATTTAATTGATTAGTCTTTAAAAGATGCTTGGGATAGGTTATTAAGGATTAGGGCTAGCTATATACCACAATATCAAATTGAGGTTTACTTAAAAGGTTTTTATGTCGGATTACCTACCTCTTTTAAACAAGTGCTAGGTTCTATTTTTGAAGAGGGTTTTCTTGAAGGGGATGCTATAGATACTTATGAAAGGATGAAAACTATATTTGGGCACCCCATGAATGATAAAGTTAAATCTACCACCCTCTTATGCTTCTATCAGAACGAAATTATCAAAGAGATGAAATCTAGTATAGATGCAAATTTCCGTAACGTACTTAATATTACTTCATCCATTAATGGCCATGTGCTTTCCCAAAATAGGAGAATAAATGCCATAGAAAGGAAATTTTCTCTTTTCTTTCCTAATGCCAAAGATGGCAATACCTAAATCTATCCTCGCTTTTATGCCTAGCTAGGGGCGTTAAACGATAGCGCTTGTTGGGAGGCAACCCAATTTTTTTTTATTCCTTGATTTTTGCTCCTGTTTAGAAATAAATAAATTATTTAGCCTCTGTTTTGGTTGTTTTTTTTTGTGTTTAATTAGTGTTTGTGCCAAGTAGAACCGTTGGGAAGACTTGGGGAAAGTCTTATTGAACTTGTTGTAAAAAACAGAAACTTTAGCGCTCACGAGAACTGCTGTAATTTTCATTTGAAGAGTGATATTTAGTTAATTATTTTTGCAGATGATTAATAGATAAATTCCTCACGTTAAGCAATTTATTTTAGAATTTTTGGGGTTCCAGATTTTGTGCTAGCTACAGATTACTACAGACTGTTCTGTTTTTGACAGATTCTGTTTTTCGTGTGTTGTTTGCTTATTTTGATGAATCTATGGCTAGTAAAATAGTTTATAATCCATAGAGAAGTTGGAATACAGTAGTTTTAACACCAATACAACTAAAGAATGAGTTCATTACATTACCTTGAAGTGGTCTTTTGTTTTCTTTCGCTAACGGAGCTCACGAGTTTTCTATTTTGAGTTCTGTGTTGTGAAGTTTTCAAGTTTTGGGTGAGTTCTTTTGATGGATTATGGAACAAGGAGTGTCAAGAGCCTAATCTTGGGGATTCCCATGGAACCCCCAAGATAATCCAAGGACACCAAAAAGTCAAAGCTTGGGGATGCCCCGGAAGGCATCCCCTCTTTCGTCCATTTCCATCAGTAATTTACTTGGAGCTATATTTTTATTCACCAACATGATATGTGTTTTGCTTGGAGTGTCTTGTATTATTTGTGTCTTTGTTTGTTAGTGTGCCACAATCATACTTTCTGTACACAACTTTTGAGAGAGTCATCTATGAATTAAAATTTGATAGAATACTCTATGTGCTTCACTTAAATCTTTTGAGCTATGTAGTTTTGATCTATGCACTTCACTTATATCTTTTGACCGTTATAATTTTGCTCTATGTGCTTCACTTAGATCTTTTAGAGCACGGTGGTGGTCTGTTTTAAAGAAACTATTGATCTCTCATGCTTCGCTTAAATTATTTTGAGAGTCTTAATAGCATGGTAATTTTCTTAATATAAATATGCTTGGTGTTCAAGATATGTGAAATTTTCTTTTGAGTGCGTTGAATACTAAGAGAAGATTGAAGCATGATAATTGTTTTGAGGTATGGAGGTGATAATATTAGAGTTGTGCTAGTTTATTAGTTGTGAATTTAAAGAATACTTGTGTTAAAGTTTGTGATTCCCATAGCATGCACGTATGGTGAACCGTTATGTGATGAAGTCGGAGCATAATTTATTTATTGCTTGTCTTACTTATGAGTGGCGGTCGGGGACGAGCGATGGTCTTTTCCTACCAATATATCCCCCTAGGAGCATGCGCATAATACTTTGCTTTGATAACTTCTAGATTTTTGCAATAAGTATATGAGTTCTTTATGACTAATGTTGAGTCCATGGATTATATGCACTTTCTCCCATCCTTCCACCATTGCTAGCCTCTCTAATACCGCACACCTTTCGCCAGTATCATACACCCACCATATACCTTCCTCAAAACAGCCACCATACCTACCTATCATGGCATTTCCATAGCCATTCCGAGATATATTGCCATGCAACTTTCCACCGTTCCGTTTATTATGACACGCTCCATCATTGTAATATAGCTAGCTTGATCATGTAGTTGACATCGTATTTGTGGCAAAGCCACCATTCATAATTCTTTCATACATGTCACTCTTGATTCATTGCATATCCCGGTACACCGCCGGAGGCATTCATATAGAGTCATATTTGTTCTAAGTATCGAGTTGTCATTGTTGAGTTGTAAGAAAAATAAAAGTGTGGTGATCATCATTTTATAGAGCATTGTCCCAAGTGAGGAAAGGATGATGGAGATTATGATTCCCCCATAAGTCGGGATGAGACTTCGGATGAAAAAAAAGAGGCCATAAAAAAAGAGAAAAGGCCCAAATAAAAAAAATGAGAGAAAAAGAGAGAAGGGACAATGTTACTATCCTTTTACCACACTTGTGCTTCAAGGTAGCACCATGATCTTCATGATAGAGAGTCTCTCGTTATGTCAATTTCATATACTAGTGGGAATTTTTCATTATAGAACTTCGCTTGTATATTCCAATGATGGGCTTCCTCAAATTGCCCTAGGTCTTCGTGAGCAAGCGAGTTGGATGCACACCCACTTAGTTTCTTTTGATGAGCTTTCATATACTTATAGCTCTAGTGCATCCGTTGCATGGCAATCCCTACTCACTCACATTGATATCTATTGATGGGCATCTCCATAGCCCGTTGATACGCCTAGTTGATGTGAGACTATCTTCCCCTCTTTTTATCTTCTCCACAACCACCCTTCTATTCCACATAGTGCTATGTCCATGGCTCACGCTCATGTATTGCGTGAAGATTGAAAAAGTTTTGAAAAAGTTAGAGTATGAAACAATTGCTTGGCTTGTCATCGGGGTTGTGCATGATTTAAATACTTTGTGTGGTGAAGATAGAGCATAGCCATACTATATGATTTTGTAGGGATAACTTTCTTTGGCCATGTTATTTTGAGAAGACATAATTACTTTATTAGTATGCTTGAAGTGTTATTATTCTTTATGTCAATATGAACTTTTGTCTTGAATCTTTCTAATCTGAATATCCATACCACAATTAAGAAATTTTGCATTGAAATTATGCCAAGTAGCACTCCGCATCAAAAATTCTCTTTTTATCATTTACCTACTCGAGGACGAGCAGGAATTAAGCATGGGGATGCCTAATACGTCTCCAACGTATCTATAATTTTTGATTGCTCCATGCTATATTATCTACTGTTTTGGACTATATTGGGCTTTATTTTCCACTTTTATATTATTTTTGGGACTAACCTATTAACCGGAGGCCCAGCCCAGAATTGCTGTTTTTTTCCTATTTCAGTGTTTCGAAGAAACGAAATATCAAACGGAGTCCAAACGGAATAAAATCTTCGCGAACGTGATTTTCTCACCGAACGTGATCCAGGAGACTTGGACCCTACTGCAAGGAAGCAAAGAGGTGCTCACGAGGGTAGGGGCACCCCCCTAGGGCACGCCCCCTGCCTCGTGGGACCCTCGGTGCTCCACCGACGTACTCCTTCCTCCTATATATACCCACGTACCCCCAAACGATCAGAACAGGAGCCAAAAACCTAATTCCACCGCCGCAACTTTCTGTATCCATGAGATCCCATCTTGGGGCCTGTTCCGGAGCTCCGCCGGAGAGGGCCGTCATCACGGAGGGCTTCTACATCATCATAGCCTCTCCGATGAATGTGAGTAGTTTACCTTAGACCTTCGGGTCCATAGTTAGTAGCTAGATGGCTTCTTCTCTCTTTTTGGATCTCAATACAATGTTCTCCCCCTCTCTTGTGGAGATCTATTCGATGTAATCTTCTTCTTTTGCGGTGTGTTTGTTGAGACCGATGAATTGTGGGTTTATGATCAAGTCTATCTATGAACAATATTTGAATCTTCTCTGAATTCTTTTATGTATGATTGGTTATCGTTGCAAGTCTCTTCGAATTATCCGTTTGGTTTGGCCAACTAGATAGGTAGTTCTTGCCATGGGAGAAGTGCTTAGCTTTGGGTTCGATCTTGCGGTGTTCTTTCCCAGTGACAGAAGGGGCAGCAAGACACGTATTGTATCATTGCCATCGAGGATAACAAGATGGGATTTATTTCATATTGCATGAATTTATCTCTCTACATCATGTCATCTTGCTTAAAGTGTTACTCTGTTTTTAACTTAATACTCTAGATGCATGCTGGATAGCGGTCGATGAGTGGAGTAATAGTAGTAGATGCAGAATCGTTTCGATCTACTTGTCACGGATGTGATGCCTATATACATGATCATGCCTAGATATTCTCATAACTATGCTCAATTCTGTCAATTGCTCAACAGTAATTTGTTCACCCACCGTAGAAAACTTTTGCTCTTGAGAGAAGCCACTAGTGAAACCTATGGCCCCCGGGTCTATTCTCATCATATCAATCTCCATCACTCTTATACTGTTTTGCTATTTACTTTGCTTTTACTTTTTACTTTGCATCTTTATATCAAAAATACCAAAAATATTCTATCTATCAGATCTCACTCTTGTAAGTGACCGTGAAGGGCTTGACAACCCCTAATCGTGTTGGTTGCAGGTAGCTATCGCTTTGTGCAGGTACGAGGGACTTGAGCGTGGGCTCCTACTGGATTGATACCTTGGTTCTAGAAAACTGAGAGAAATACTTACGCTACTTTGTTGCATCATCCCTTCCTCTTCGGGGAAAACCAACACAAGCTCAAGACGTAGCACGCACCAAGGATGTCGGTGTGGAACGACACCTATGGGATCACAAGAATCCCTACTACGGTTGTCGGGGCGCAGGGTTGCAAGGAGAGCAGGGCTAGTAGACAGCACAAGGATCATTTAACGAGGTTCGGGCCGCGAGGATGTGTAATACCCTAGTCCTCCTTTGGTGGTTGTATTTCTGAGAGTTCTTGAGCTCTCGAACTAGCTGTGGTCAGCGCGTGGTTCGAAAGAGCCGAATCCCCCTCCTCGTCGCCTCGGGCCTCCTTTTATAGGAAAAAGGGGTTGCCACAGTGGCACACAGGAGGTGGAAAGGTCTAAAGTGGCATGAGGTTATCCCTCGTATTACAGGACAAGGTGCATTTAGTGCACCGCTTAGGTGTCCTCTTACTTTATCGGGGACGGGGGCGAGGCCCGTCCCGTCCATCGCCGCTCCTCCTCGCTTCGACACGCGCCTCAGCCAGGGATGCGTGTGGTGCCATGTAGGCAGGCAGGCAGCTGAGTTGGCGCGGTGGTGGAGCCTTCATGAAGATCTGCATGCCGCCACGCAGGCGCTTGATGAGCTGGCCTGGGAGCTGCATGTTGCCACGCAGGTGCCCGCCTAGCTGGTTGGGCTGGCAACTACATGTGAACGGTGGTTGAAGCTTGGTTGACGTGGGCTTGGCGGTGGCCTTGCCGACGTCTTTGGCGAGGGCCTTGCCGGGTGACCCGGCAAGGGTCTCGCCGTGGCGTGTTGTCGTCCTCGGCAAGGATCTTGCCGGGGGTCAGGTGGCTTCCCTTGGCAAGGATCTTGCCGAGAATCGTCGTCTTCTAATCTGATCTTGAATATGTCCTCACAAAGATCTATATGCCACCACAGATGTGCCTTCCCGAGCCCTGGCCCCACGTTGATAATGGCACTGGGGGCCGTGGGCTCAAGGGTGGCTCGCTCGGTTGGTGCGGGGCGAGCTATCCAAGCAAGAGTCTAGTCGGGGCCGCTGAGGCCGCCCGGCAAGGGTCTTGCCGGGGGAACTTGCTTCGTCCCTCTGCTCTTTGTGGTCTTGGCCTTGGCGTTGCTCTGATTGTCATGGGCTTCGATCTTACCTTGGCTCACCTCACTCGTTCTGCTTGGTGTGGCCGTGGGCGCGGCTCTGACTGCCCGTTCATAGGAAAAGGGGTACAAAGATGCGCCCCTATTTTTGTACACCGACAGGAGCCCCCGGGCCTGGGCCACACATAAGTGCGACGCGTTGTTGGGCCAGGCCCAAAATGGTGCGCGGGCAGGTGGGGCGGTTTTTACCGTGGTAAGATTCTTCGCGCGCTCCGCCTTCCACGACCCGTGCGTGTGGCGCGGCATGGAGGGGCGTGCATGACGTGGGCGGCATGCGTGGGACAGTTTCCACACGCCTGCGTCACGTCGCAGTAAAGAGGCGGCTCACGTCTTCCCCATAAAAAGAGGGAGGCGTGGAGGTGCGGCTCATTTACTGAGCGGGGTCGGGGTGCGGTCTTCATGGTGTCCACTCCCCACGATCACGGGGTGGGGAGAGGTCGCCTCACCTGTCCCCTCAGTTCTGCATGTCTGCCACGCGTCTTTCATGTGCTTGTGGTGGCAAACGGTGGAGGCGAGAAGCCGGGCCACCGCTGCTTGGGGCGGCGGGTCGGTCCTGATTCCCCGCGCCTCCGGTGTCTGGATTGCCGGGCGGGGCGGCCAAGCCTCAACCCCATTCCTTTATAAAGAGGAGGAAGGGGGAATGGCACCCTGCATTCTTCCACCTTCTATCTCCCTCTGCTTCTGCTCCTTCCTCTCACCCGCCATGGAGAAAGGGAATCCTGGTCCTTCGATGGTGGCGGCGAGGGTCGCCGCTCGACAGCGCGTCCCTCCCCCTTCTGAACCCGTGGTGGTGGAACCAACCGCGAGGGGAAGGGGAGGGGGTGAGGCTGTGGGCGAGGTCGGGGCAGAGGCCGTAGCGCTCGGGGAAGAGGAGGACGGGGCGACGCGCCGGCCTCGCCCCTGCCAATGATGCCCTTCCCGATGGAGGGCCATGTTGAAGACCAGCCTTGCGAGTTCTTCATCAGGCTCCGCCGGGCCCCGCGTCGAGGTCTTCGTCTCCCCACTCCGTTCGCTCGGGTGATGGAGCGTGCCCCGCCCCAGACCCTCGGGTTGCACATGAGGGGCTGCGGGAACGGGGGCACGTGGGTCGACATCGACTTCCCGACTCCTCGAGTTATGTATCTCCGTCGTGGATGGAAGACGTTTGCCCGCATCCACAGCCTGACGGCGGGGCTCGTCCTCTACTTCAAGTTAATGGAGGACAGCCTGCTCTCCGTCAAGGTCTTCGGAGATTTTGGAACTCGTTTGAAATGCTGCGTGAAGAGCTCCTCTGATGGAGATTCTGACGATGGAAGCTCGTCCTCGAGCGAGAGCGACAAGGAGGGCAGCGGGGCGGACAGCGGGGACGAGTCCGACTAGGCGTCGGACGGCCCGCGCCTGGGCGGGTGCGGCAGCAGCGGCATCCACACCTGGCCGCTCCTCCGGTAGAAGCTGGCCGGGGGCAGGGCCAGCTCCTTGAACCTTGCGGGGTTGTCTCCTTGGGCAGCTGGCATCGGGATGCTGTGGAAGAGGAAGAGGGCGGGCAGCAAGGCCGTCAACTCGGAGTACGCGGGCACCGACACCTTCTTCACGTATTGTCGGTACTGCCGCCTCGTCTTCCAGCTCCTTTCCCGGCACCGTCATCACCAGCCCGCCCATGGGTGGCCACCGATATGTTCTCTTGGTGCTTTCTGCTGCTCGTAGCTCGCTAGGCGCCCCTTTTTCCCTTTCACCTCCTTGACTTGCCTCCTGAGGAGAGGGACAAGAAAGGGATTACGGACATCTTATCTCTTTTTTAGTTTGTAAGCCTGCGGGCCTATGTTAAATTTAAAACTTGTAATCCCCTTGCTCATGTTTTTCATCTCGCACGAACTGTACCTGTATGGGATGTTTTTAATGAAAAAGGGATGCTTGTCGGGGTTTTCATTCGCGGGTAAATCCCGCGACAAGGAGCAAATACTTTTTATTGTTTAAAGATAAACGTTTTTTTGCCCGGCAACAGGCCTTGCCGTCCCCCACTCCAATCGACCGTTCTCGCGCTCTTGGCGGAGGCAGGGATGCAGTGGGCTTTAGGCTCCTCGTCCCACCTCCTTGCCGCCTCGGCTACGACCGAATCTGGACCCAGGAAATAATCCCTAGGTATAGGAAAAAGGGGAGCACGGTAGCCTAGAGATAAAAACAAGGTTTCACATTCCCTAGTCCGGTTCTGAAATGCATGACAGAGGATAAAAGACTTATCTGGATCCGCAGCCCTTGGCAATCTCATCTTGCCGCGGTTGGATCCTTGTGCTTGCAGCCCCTGGCAACTCTGGCTTGCCGGGGTCGGGGCACCGGTCCGTTTCCTTCTTTCCAAGTAGCTCATCAGAAGTGCTCATGTGCCCTGCGAACCAAAGGAGGACAGAAAAGGAATAGACAGACGCGCACTTGACCTCTAGGCTAGGGGTTAGTCACCGCTAAGCACTATCAACCCTAACCAAGGAAGAGACTCGACCTAGCATACATGCTATAACTTAGGGCGCCAGCGCTTGAGTTGGTCGGCGCAGATCAGCGCGTCCTTCTTGTCGGAGGGGACAGAGACGATGGTCAACGTCCCGGGCATCTTTAGCATGTTGTAGGCGTAGTGTGACGCCACCATGAACTTGGCCAATGTCAGGCGGCCGAGGATCCCGTTGTAGGGCAAGGGGATCTCGACCACGTCGAAGTCGATCCTCTCCGTCATGTAGTTCAACTCTCCTCCAAATGTCACCGGCAGTGTGACCTTTCCCTTCGGCTGGCTCCTCTCCGGATGGACGCCTTGAAACGTGCCCGTTTCCTCGAGGTCTCCATCAGGGATTTGCAACCTTTGATCACAACAGGCGAGATCAGGTTCAGGCCGGCCCCGCTGTCAACCAACATCTTGTTAACCCTGAGGTTACGTATTGTTGGTGAGACCAACAATGGCAAACACCTGACCGTGGTAGTGCGGTTAGTGTGGTCCTCGGCGTCAAAGATGAGGGGCATGCTGGACCACTTCAGTGGCTTCTGAGCGTCGAACGATGGCTCTGCTGCTGATATCTCACGCGCCCACTGCTTGAGCTGGCGGTGCGAGGTATGCAGCGAGGCGCCGCCATCGACGCACATGGCCTCCATAGCCTTCTGCAACCCTTGCTCACTAGACTCGTCGTCCTCGTCATGATCGTCGTATTCTTGCTTCTTGTTGCGGCCCTGGGCGGGCCTCTCTTGCTGGTTGTCCTTGCCGGGGCGGCCTCCTTGGCCGCCACGCTTCTTGCCGGATCCCTCAGCACCGTCCTGGTCCTTCTCCTTGTCCCGCCTTTCGTACTCAGCCTTTTGCTTCTCAGCAAGCAGCTCGACTTGTCGGTAGTTCTGGAGGTCGTGGCCCTTGGTGCGGTGGATCTTGCAGTATTTCTTGCCGGAGCTTCCTTGCTTGTCGGTAGCCGCCAGGGCCCGGCAGGCGGCGCACCCGGCAATCTCCTTGCTGGGGGCGTCTGCCTTGACCTTCTTGCCGGCATCGGTATCGTCAGATCACTCAACGGCAAGCACGGCCTTGCCTTTGTGTACCTGTTGCGACGCCGGCTCTTCTTCGTCGGGGTGGCGGCATCTTCATCAGTAGAGTCGGTTTTCGCGCCGGCGTCTTCGCCGGGGTACTTCCTTCCCTCTTCAGCCCAGGCGCACCTATCGGCCAAAACATAGAACTCGGCGACATCCTTAACCTTGGTCATCGCCAGCTCCTCGCGCATCTTGCAATTGCGTACATTCTGGTGGAACGCGCTAATCACAGCGGCGGGATGAACGTCGGGGATGTCGTACTGCACCCGGCTGAATCTCTGGATGTACTTGCGCAGGGTCTCCCCTTCCTTCTGGGGAATGATATGCAGATCACTGGCCTGGCCATGAGCTTGGTGGCCTCCTGTGAAGGCACCAACGAACTCATGGCACAGATCTGACCAGCTAGAAATGGAATCCACTGGCAAGTGCATCAAGCAAGACATCACATTGGGCTTGAGCGCCAGCGGGAATTAGTTGGCAAGCACCTTGTCGTCGTGAGCCCCAGCGGCCTGCATCGCGTTGGTGTAGATGCTAAGTAACTCGGACGGATGGGTCTTGCCAGTGTACTTCTCACCGACGTCGGGCTTGAACGTGCGCTGGGACGGCCACTGGAACTGCCTCAACTCACGGGTAAAAGCCGGGCAGCCCACCTTAGGCCGCCAGGGCCCCCCGGTGCTGGGTGGTCCATAGCGGGTCCCGCCCGCTTGTCCGACTGGCGGCGCGTTACGTGCCGGCACTCGACAGTGGTTCGAGTGTCTTCGTGAGCTCGCTCCCGAAGGACCTGGCGCTGGTCGCGGAGGGTCCGTGGGTCGGACGATGCTATGGAGATGTTATCATAAGCGTCGTCGCGATGGGCCGACGCCCGCGGCGGCCGGCGAGGAGGAGGAGAGTGCACCATGGCCGCAGCTCCCCGGTCCTCCCAGCACCAGCATGTGGTGGCTCGGTGGAGCGCCGGCCCGAGGGCCCCGCTGGTCATGGATCGTCTTTGTTTGCGACGGCGACGAGGCTCCGGATGATGGCCCTCCACTCATCGAGATTCTCCGCAGCAGGAGGGAAGTCGAGGAGCAGCTACGCGCGTGCCAAAGCTTCCGCTGGCGTGGGCGGCGGCGATAGCTGCGTGGATCGCGGCGCGCTTCGACTTCTAACTATGTTAGAAGGAGCTCCGTCACGACCCAGCGGCTGCGTGCCATTTTCGCCAGCGCTTCTGCGAGCATGTTGAACCCCCTCATCTTGCCGATGACGCACAGGGCTCTTCCCACGGCGGTGCCCAGGGTCACCATCGTGGTGACGCTGCTCGGCGCGCACACCATGGGAAGAACACGTGGTGGTCGCGGTGTAGGCATCCTGGAGGTCGCCGCGCCGCCCGGAGTCGGCACAATGATGCCCCTGGAGGGCCATGCGTCGCATGCGGGGGGGCCCAGCTCCGTCCTTGGATCCGGCGACGTGTAGCCGGTCGTCTGGCGCGCGAACGATGCCGCTCGCCAGGCTCCGACTGCCTGGGCGATGCTGGTGCTTGCAGGCCGCGGACTGTGTCCTGTCTGCGACCGGTCCGTTGCTCGTCCGCACCGGCACCGGTCGTTCGGCTCCCAACGAATCGACCGCCGTGGTCGTCTTCTTCTTAGGGGCCATGGCGATGAAGAACTGCTAGGCTAACTACTAGACCAGATTCTCACAATTGCGCCCCCTACCTGGCGCGCCAAGGATGTCGATGTGGAACGACACCTATGGGGTCACAAGAATCCCTACTACGGTTGCTGGGGCGCAGGGTTGCGAGGAGAGTAGGGCTAGTAGACAGCACAAGGATCGTTTACCCAGGTTCGGGCCGCGAGGATGCGTAAAACCCTAGTCCTACTTTGGTGGGTGTATTTCTGAGAGTTCTTGAGCTCTCGAACTAGATGTGGTCAGCGCGTGGTTCGAAAGAGCCAAATCCCCCTCCTTGTCGCCTCGGGCCTCCTTTTATAAGAAAAAGGGGTTGCCATAGTGGCACACAGGAGGTGGAAAGGTCTACAGTGGCACAAGGTTATCCCTCGTATTACAGGACAAGGTGCATTTAATGCACCGCTTAGGTGTCCTCTTGCTTTATCGGGGACGGAGGCGAGGCCTGTCCCGTCCATCGCCGCTCCTCCTTGCTTCGACACGCGCCTCGGCCAGTGATGCGTGTTGTGCCATGTAGGCAGGCAGGCAGCTGAGTTGGCGCGGTGGTGGAGGCTTCACGAAGATCTGCATCCGCCACGCAGGCGCTTGATGATTTGGCCTGGGAGCTGCATGTTGCCACGCAGGTGCCCGCCTAGCTGGTTGGGCTGGCAGTTGCATGTGAACGGTGCTGGAAGCTTGGTTGACGTGGGCTTGGCGGTGGCCTTGCCGACATCTTTGGCGAGGGCCTTGTCGGGTGGCCCGGCAAGGGTCTCGCCGTGGCGTGCTGTCGTCCCCGGCAAGGATCTTGCTGTTGGAAATATGCCCTAGAGGCAATAATAAAATGGTTACTATTATATTTCCTTGTTCATGATAATTGTCTATTGTTCATGCTATAATTGTGTTATCCAGAAATCATAATACATGTGTGAATACATAGACCACAACACGTCCCTAGTGAGCCTCTAGTTGACTAGCTCGTTGATCAAAAGATAGTCATGGTTTCCTGACTATGGACATTAGATGTCATTGATAACGGGATCACATCATTAGGAGAATGATGTGATGGACAATTCCCAATCCTAAGCATAGCTCAAAGATCATGTAGTTCGTAAGCTAGAGCTTTTCCGAATGTCAACTATCATTTCCCATGAGATTGTGCAACTCCCGGATACCGTAGGAGTGCTTTGGGTGTGCCAAACGTCACAACGTAACTGGGTGACTATAAAGGTGCACTACGGGTATCTCTGAAAGTGTCTGTTGGGTTGGCACGAATCGAGACTAGGATTTCTCACTCTGTATGACGGAGAGGTATCTCTGGGCCCACTCGGTAATGCATCATCATAATGAGCTCAATGTGACCAAGTGGTTGATCACGGGATCACGCATTACAGTACGAGTAAAGTGACTTGCTGGTAACGAGATTGAACGAGGTATTGGGATACCGACGATCGAGTCTCGGGCAAGTAACCTACTGATTGACAAAGGGAATTGTATACGGGATTGATTGAATCCTCGACATCGTGGTTCATCCGATGAGATCATCGAGGAGCATGTGGGAGCCAACATGGGTATCCAGATCCCGCTGTTGGTTATTGACTGGAGAGTCATCTCGGTCATGTCTGCGTGTCTCCCGAACCCGTAGGGTCTACGAACTTAAGGTTCGGTGATGCTAGGGTTGTTGAGATATTAGTATACGGTAACCCGAAAGTTGTTCAGAGTCCCGGATGAGATCCCGGACGTCATGAGGAGTTCCGGAATGGTCCGGAGGTGAAGATTTATATATAGGGAGTCAAGTTTCGGCCATCGGGAAAGTTTCGGGGGTAATCGATATTGTACTAGGACCACCAGAAGGGTCCCAGGGGTCCACCGGGTGGGGCCACCTATCCCGGAGGGCCCCATGGGCTGAAGTGGGAGGGGAACCAGCCCCTGGTGGGCTGGTGCGCCCCCCATTGGCCTCTCCCTGTGCCTAGGGTTGGAAACCCTAGGGTGGGGCCCCCACTTGGCTTGGGGGCAAGCCACCCCCCTTGGCCGCCGCCCCCCTCTTGGAGATCTCATCTCCTAGGGCCGGCGCCCCCCTAGGGGTCCTATATATAGTGGGGGAGGGAGGGCAGCCGCACCCTAGCCCCTGGCGCCTCCCTCTCCCTCTCGTGACACCTCTCCCTCTCACTGAGCTTGGCGAAGCCCTGCCGAGATCACCGTTGCTTCCACCACCACGCTGTCGTGCTGCTCGATCTCCATCAACCTCTCCTTTCCCCTTGCTGGATCAAGTTGGAGGAGACGTCTTCCCAACCGTACGTGTGTTGAACGCGGAGGTGCCGTCGGTTCGGCGCTAGGTCATTGGTGATTTGGATCACGACGAGTACGACTCCATCAACCCCGTTCTCTTGAACGCTTCCCCTCGCGATCTACAAGGGTATGTAGATGCACTCCCCTCTCCCTCATTGCTAGATGACTCCATAGATTGATCTTGGTGATGCGTAGAAAATTTTAAAATTCTGCTACGTTCCCCAATAGTGGCATCATGAGCTAGGTCTATGCGTAGTTTCTATGCACGAGTAGAACACAAAGCATTTGTGGGCGTCGATATTGTCAATTTACTTGCCGTTACTAGTCTTATCTTGATTCGGCGGCATCGTGGGATGAAGCGGCCCGGACCGACCTTACACGTACGCTACGTGAGACTGGTTCCACCGACTGACATGCACTAGTTGCATAAGGTGGCTAGCGGGTGTCTATCTCTCCCACTTTAGTCGGATTAGATTCGATGAAAAGGGTCCTTATGAAGGGTAAATAGAAATTGGCATATCACGTTGTGGTTTTGGCGTAGGTAAGAATTTTTTTTGCTAGAAACCTATAGTAGCCACATAAAAACTTGCAACAACAATTAGAGGACGTCTAACTTGTTTTTGCAGCATGTGCCGTGTGATGTGATATGGCCAAAAGGATGTGATGAATGATATATGTGATGTATGGGATTGATCATGTTCTTGTAATAGGAATCACAAGTTGCATGTCCATGAGTATGATAACCGGAAGGAGCCATAGGAGTTGTCTTAATTTATTTATGACATGCGTGTCAACATAAACGTCATGTAATTACGTTACTTTATTGCTAAAGCGTTAGCCATAGTAGTAGAAGTAATAGATGACGAGACAACTTCAAGAAGACACGATGATGGAGATCATGGTGTCATGCCGGTGACGACGATGATCATGGCACCCCGAAGATGGAGATCAAAAGGAGCAAATGATATTGGCCACATCATGTCACTATTTGATTGCATGTGATGTTTATCATGTTCAACATCTTATTTGCTTAGAACGACGGTAGCTTAAATAAGATGATCCCTCATAATAATTTCAAGAAAGTGTTCCCCCTAACTGTGCACCATTGCGGAGGTTCGTTGTTTCAAAGCACCACGTGATGATCTTGTGTGATAGATTCTAACGTTCGAATACAATGGGTGTAAGCCAGATTTACACACGCAATACACTTAGGTTGACTTGACGAGCCTAGCATGTACAGACATGGCCTCGGAACACGGAAGACCGAAAGGTCGAGCATGAGTCATATAGAACATACGATCAACATGAAGATGTTCATCGATGTTGATTAGTCCGTCTCACGTGATGCTCGGACACGGCCTAGTTGACTCGGATCATGTTTCACTTAGATGACTAGAGGGATGTCTATCTGAGTGGGAGTTCATTGAATAATTTTATTAGATGAACTTAATTATCATGAACTTAGTCTAAAATCTTTACAATATGTCTTGTAGATCAAATGGCCCACGCTAATGTTGCCCTCAACTTCAATGCATTCCTAGAGAAAACCAAGCTGAAAGATGATGGCAGCAACTATACGGACTGGGTCCGGAACCTGAGGATCATCCTCATAGCTGCCAAGAAAGATTATGTCCTAGAAGAACCACTAGGTGACACACCCATCCCAGAGAACCAAGACGTTATGAACACTTGGCAGTCACGTGCTGATGATTACTCCCTCGTTCAGTGCGGCATGCTTTACAGCTTAGAACCGGGGCTCCAAAAGCGTTTTGAGCAACACGGAGCATATGAGATGTTCGAAGAGCTGAAAATGGTTTTCCAAGCTCATGCCCGGGTCGAGAGATATGAAGTCTCCGACAAGTTCTTCAGTTGTAAGATGGAGGAAAATAGTTCTGTCGGTGAGCACATACTCAAAATGTCTGGGTTGCATAACCGCTTGACTCAGCTGGGAGTTAATATCCGGGATGACGCGGTCATTGACAGAATCCTTCAGTCGCTTCCACCGAGCTACAAGAGCTTTGTGATGAACTTCAATATGCAGGGGATGGAAAAGACCATTCCTGAGGTATATTCAATGCTGAAATCAGCGGAGGTGGAGATCAAAAAGGAACATCAAGTGTTGATGGTGAATAAAACCACTAAGTTTAAGAAAGGCAAGGGTGAGAAGAACTTCAAGAAGGACGGCAAGGGGGTTGCCGCGCCCAGTAAGCAAGCTGCTGGGAAGAAGCCAAAGAATGGGCCCAAGCCCGAGACTGAGTGTTTTTGTTGCATGGGAAGTGGTCACTAGAAGCGGAACTGCCCCAAATATTTAGCGGACAAGAAGGCCGGCAACACTAAAGGTATATGTGATATACATGTAATTGATGTGTAGCTTACCAGTACTCGTAGTAGCTCCTGGGTATTTGATACCGGTGCGGTTGCTCACATTTGTAACTCAAAGCGGGAGCTGCGGAATAAGCGGAGACTGGCAAAGGACGAGGTGATGATGCGCGTCAGGAATGCTTCCAAGGTCGATGTGATTGTCGTCGACACGCTACCTCTACATTTACCTACGGGATTATTTTTAAACCTCAATAATTGTTATTTAGTGCCAGCTTTGAGCATGAACATTGTATCAGGATCTCGTTTAATTCGAGATGGCTACTCATTTAAATCCGAGAATAATGGTTGTTCTATTTATATGAGTGATATGTTTTATGGTCATGCCCCGCTGGTGAATGGTTTATTCTTAATGAATCTCGAGCGTAATGTTACACATATTCATAGTGTGAATACCAAAAGATGTAAGGTTGATAATGATAGTCCCACATACTTATGGCACTGCCGCCTTGGTCATATAGGTGTCAAACGCATGAAGAAGCTCCATGCAGATGGACTTCTGGAGTCTCTTGATTACGAATCATTTGACACGTGTGAACCATGCCTCATGGGTAAAATGACCAAGACTCCATTCTCAGGAACAATGGAGCGAGCAACCAACTTATTGGAAATCATACATACTGATGTGTGCGGTCCAATGAGTGTTGAGGCTCGCGGTGGCTATCGTTATGTTCTCACCCTCACTAATGACTTGAGTAGATATATGGGTATGTCTACTTAATGAAACACAAGTCTGAGACCTTTGAAAAGTTCAAGGAATTTTAGAGTGAGGTTGAGAATCAACGTGACAGGAAAATCAAGTTCTTGCGATCGGATCATGGGGGGGAATACTTGAGTCACGAATTTGGCACGCACTTAAGGAAATGTGGAATAGTTTCACAACTCACGCCGCCTGGAACACCTCTGCGTAATGGTGTGTCCGAACGTCATAATCGCACTCTATTGGATATGGTGCGATCTATGATGTCTCTTACCGATCTACCGCTGTCATTTTGGGGCTATGCTTTAGAGACTGCCGCGTTCACTTTAAATAGGGCTCCGTCGAAATCCGTTGAGATGACACCGTATGAATTATGGTTTGGGAAGAAACCTAAGTTGTCATTTCTAAAAGTTTGGGGATGCGATGCTTATGTGAAGAAACTTCAACCTGAAAAGCTCGAACCCAAATCGGAAAAATGCGTCTTCATAGGATACCCTAAAGAAACTATTGGGTATACCTTCTACCTCAGATTCGAAGGCAAGATCTTTGTTGCCAAGAATGGATCCTTTCTAGAGAAAGAGTTTCTCTCGAAAGAAGTAAGTGGGAGGAAAGTAGAACTTGATGAAGTATTGCCTCTTGAACCGGAGAGTGGCGCAGCTCAAGAAAATGTTCCTGAGGTGCCTGCACCGACTAGAGAGGAAGTTAATGATGATGATCATGAAACTTCAGATCAAGTTGCTACTGAACTTCGTAGGTCCACAAGGACACGTTCCGCACCAGAGTGGTACGGCAACCCTGTCCTGGAAATCATGTTGTTAGACAATGGTGAACCTTCGAACTATGAAGAAGCGATGGCGGGCCCAGATTCCAACAAATGGCTGGAAGCCATGAAATCCGAGATAGGATCCATGTATGAAAATGAAGTATGGACTTTGACTGACTTGCCCGATGATCGGCGAGCCATAGAAAATAAATGGATCTTTAAGAAGAAGACAGACACGGATGGTAATGTAACCATCTATAAAGCTCGGCTTGTCACTAAGGGTTATCGACAAGTTCAAGGGGTTGACTACGATGAGACTTTCTCACCGGTAGCGAAGCTAAAGTCCGTCCGAATCATGTTAGCAATTGCCGCATTCTATGATTATGAGATATGGCAAATGGACGTCAAAACGCATTCCTTAATGGTTTCCTTAAGGAAGAATTGTATATGATGCAGCCGGAAGGTTTTGTCGATCCTAAGAATGCTGATGAGGTGTGCAAGCTCCAACGCTCGATCTATGGGTTGGTGCAAGCATCTCGGAGTTGGAACATTCGTTTTGATGAGATGATCAAAGTGTTTGGGTTTACGCAAACTTATGGAGAAGCCTGCATTTACAAGAAAGTGAGTGGGAGCTCTGTAGCATTTCTCATATTGTATGTGAATGACATACTGTTGATGGGAAATGATATAGAATTCTTGGAAAGCATAAAGGCCTACTTGAACAAGTGTTTTTCAATGAAGGATCTTGGAGAAGCTGCTTACATATTAGGCATCAAGATCTATATAGATAGATCGAGACGCCTCATTGGTCTTTCACAGAGTATGTACCTTGACAAGATATTGAAGAAGTTCAATATGGATCAGTCAAAGAAGGGGTTCTTGCCTGTGTTGCAAGGTACGAGATTGAGCACGGCTCAATGCCCGACCACGGCAGAAGATAGAGAAAAGATGAGTGTCGTCCCCTATGCCTCGGCCATAGGGTCTATCATGTATGCTATGATGTGTACCAGACCTGATGTAAACCTTGCCGTAAGTTTGGTGGGAAGGTACCAAAGTAATCCCGGCATGGAACACTGGACAGCGGTCAAGAATATTCTAAAGTACCTGAAGAGGACTAAGGATATGTTTCTCGTTTATGGAGGTGACGAAGAGCTCGTCGTAAAGGGTTACGTCGATGCTAGCTTCGACACAGATCTGGATGACTCTAAGTCACAAAGCGGATACGTGTATATTTTGAATGGTGGGGCAGTAAGCTGGTGCAGTTGCAACCAAGGCGTTGTGGTGGGATCTACATGTGAAGCGGAGTACATGGCAGCCTCGGAGGCAGCACAAGAAGCAATCTGGGTGAAGGAGTTCATTACCGACCTAGGAGTCATTCCCAATGCATCGGGCCTGATGATTCTCTTCTGTGACAACACTGGAGCTATTGCCCTTGCCAACGAGCCTAGGTTTCACAGGAAGACCAGGCATATCAAGCGTCGCTTCAACTCCATTCGTGAAAGTGTTCAAAATGGAGACATAGATATTTGTAAAGTACATACAGACCTGAATGTAGCAGATCCGTTGACTAAACCTCTCCCTAGAGCAAAACATGATCAACACCAGAACTCTATGGGTGTTCGATTCATGTCGGGGGTTGGGTGCGACATATGCCAAAGGATGGCTTATCATGGTGGGGGCGATTAGAACGTCGTCGGTGCCTGGAAACGGGATAAGGCGAAGGCATGCACGCCGGCGAATCTTATCCAGCTTCGGGGCTCTCCGGGGAGATAATACCCCTACTGCTGCTCTATGGGGTGTCCGCATGATCACTATGGCAAAGTGTTTACACGGTTGCTCCTCGAGCTGTTTCCTGGAGGTAGGAGAAGGCAAGGCTAGCTCTCTCCTTCCTATACGATCTGGTCTAGTGCTAATGGATTCCAACCCTTTGCATGGATGCCCTGGGGGTTTATATAGGCCTACCCCCCAGGGGTACAATCTTAATCCGGCTGGGCGCGGGCCCAGCCGTTAGTCTCTCTGGCCGCCGTCTTATCCGCCGACTCCTGGGGCCCGCCGACTGGTGGGCCCCACCGACTGGCTCGGTACGGAGCCGACAGGCCGCGTCCGCCACGGGTGGGTCTTACCAGCTACAGATTATTGTAGCCGTTCCTCTAATGACGCAAGCTCGGTCATGAGGGCGTGGCGACAGCTCCACCGTCTGGCGGGCGATCACTGTGGCCACTACCTGTCGTGTCTGATTAATGGTGCGTGGGGCCCGTGGGAGGGGCCGGCCGACTCCTGGTGGCCGACTCCCATCCGGGCCGACTGGTGGCTCTCTCACCATCTTTCGTACGCCCGCCGACTGGTGGGACCCATCATCCCTGGGTCGTACCGGCAGACTGTCGTGGGCACAGGACTCCGCCCTCTGGGGCTGACGTCAGGGCCGGCATGGCAATAGTGTCGCGCCGCGCGGAGATCTCTGCAAGTACGGCATACTGTAGCCACGCCTGCCCTTGGAAAAGGGGTGGGAGTGGACCTTACTATGGCCACTTCCCGTCCCGTCCCTCTTTATGAGGGCATGGGGGTTGTTGGCGTCGTGGGCCGACTCCCCAAGGCCGGCTTCTTTGGAAGTCGCCAGTCAGGAGTCGGCTCATCCTGAAGTCGTCCCTGGGACTCAGCCACGAGTGGGCAGTCGGTCACCTCGCCGCCGACTCTCAGAAGGCAGCTCTTCGTCCTGGGGTCTCGAGGGGCGCAGTCTGCCTCAATGTCTTGAAAGGTTCTGGGCCTGGGTTAGCCTACCCGTGGCCCATTACTTCGATAGTAGTCCCCGAAGCTGGTGAGGCTCCGAGGGAGACATGTCGAGGAGCCTCAACAGTTTCTTCTCTCCGGTGGTTGGATCTGGGCCTCGCTAGCCGTCCTCTGTCAAGCCGACTGGTTGGAGTCAGACTTGCTCAAGGCCGACTTGCCCCTAAAAAATTTTGAACATCGCGGCGGAGTTCAGGCGGCGTGCCTGATAAGCTTCCGGGTTGCCGCCCGTGGTGGACCCGTCGCGAGGCGCCATGTGGCTGAGCTAGTCTGCTCACCCACGCGCGTGACGGGACAGGCCTACAGGCGGGGCCCTCCACTACCGTGCCTCGGCATGCGAACGGATCCGTTGTGGCCGCGCGGACGGTTGGGGTTCCCGCGCGGTTATTGCACGTGGTAACTTCGTGTGGTAAATCGTGGGGTTGTGGGGTCCCGGGCGCAGTTAATCCCACAACCGCCCCCTCGGCTTCTCAGCCCACGAGCCTACAAGTAGGCGGGGGGAGGGGGCAGTGAATCACGCACGCCCATTCTCCCCACTCCCTTTCGCTCCTCCTTGCTTCTTCTTCCTCTCGCCGCTGCTGCTCCGAACCACGCCGCGCCCGCAGCGATGAGCTCTTCCTCTGTCGCCGTGCCTCCTGTTGTACGCTCCGGAGTGTGGGATGGCTCCAAGGTTGACGACGACAACATCGAGATCCTCCGCTAGACACGGCGGCTTCCCAGCAGGGACTTAGTGCGGGTCCGCCTCGCGCCGGAGGGAGAAATATCGCCGGCGCCGGAGGAGGGCGAGCGGGTCATATTTCGCTTGCACCTTATGCGTGGCCTGGGGCTGCCGGCGAGCGGCTTCTTTCGCTCCTTCTTGGAGTTCCATGGGCTCCAGCCGCACCACCTTACTCCGAACACGGTGGTGCTGCTGGCTTCCTTCGCCATCCTGTGCGAAGGCTTCCTCGGCGTTCTCCCCACCATCGAGCTCTGGGGTGAGTTCTTCCAGTCCAAGCTCGGCACACACGTCACCGGCGTGCCGACCTAGTGCGGTGCATTCATCGCGATGCGGAGATCAGTGGCCGACAATCCATTTCCCATCATCGCACTGATTAAGTCGGTGAAGATGTGGCAGCTGTCCTATTTTTATGTGAAGAACGTCACCCCAGAAGGCGACTGGGTTAACCTGCCAGCTTACGAAGCCGGCGCGCCGGCTGGAAGGCTCCCCAAATGGTCGCACCGAGCCAAGACGCTGTCTCCCGCTGGTGCCGCCGCCGTCGCGCGACTCCGAGTGCTGACGTAGTCGGAGGGCTTGACCGGGGCCGACTTGCTGGCCGCCTTCGTGGCACGCCGAGTCCTCTGACTCCAAGGCCGACCTCACCTGATCTGCTAGATGAGTGGTCATCAGGACACGAGTCGGATGTGCTCCAAGGACATGCCTCATGCGGAGGTGGCGAACACGGTGAACTACATCGCGAACTGCGGTCTCTCGGTGGACTGGCGGTTCGGCAAGGAGCCATATTCGCGCGCCAACCCCCCGCCTATTGTAAGTCGTCTTCCTTCTACTTCTGTTTCTTTTGTTATCGAGTCCGACTTGTCAAGTCTGACTGTTTTTGTTTTGAATCAGAACCCTCTCGTCCCTCCTTCGGCCGGCACCGCGGGGCCGACTCGTCAGTTTGTCCCTGATCGGGCGGAGAGCGACATCGACGATCCTGACTTGAGGGTGGCGGCCATGGAAGCCGACGCCGAGGGAGGAGGAGGAGAAGCAGGCGGCTCCAGGCCTTCAGCCACTTTCACCGACTGGCCTGACGATGAGGCCGAGGGAGAAGTCGCCCCGTGTCGCCAGCCAAAGGCCGGGCAGCCAAGCGCGAGTTCCTCTGCCGGCTTGGACGCTCAAGGCGGTGCGAAGAAGCGTCGGGCCGGGTTGAGTACGCTTGGTGGCCGGTCGAAGAAGTTCAAGGGAGCGGCTACCGCGACCAAGCGGGAAGAGGCGGCCGCGAAAGCCAACCGCTTCCACAAGGAAGTGAAGAAGCCGCCGCTGGTCTCTGCGTAAGCGCCTCCGTCCCTTATCTTTATTTTCTCTTTGTTGATCTTGTCTGAGTTTTTCATATGCTTTTCTCGCCTCAGGGCTCCCCTCACTCTTGAGAGGGTTGCCGCCGCCTCCGTTATGGGGTTGGTGGAGACGTCTGCCACCACTCGGCGGATTGACCCCGCCGCTGACCTTCGGGAGGCGACGGAGCAGAACGCGCAGGAGATGCGCGAGGAGGACGAGGCCGCCCGCCGGGAGAAAGCGGAGGCCGAGAAGGCAGAGGCCTCCGCCCTGAAGAAGCTGGAGGCCGCCACTGCGGCAAAGCGGCCGGCTAAGGAAGTCGCGCCCCGGCGGTCGGCGGTGTTCGTCACCCCTCTAAACTCTGCGCCGCCGCCCCCGGAGTTCACGGGGCAGTCAGCGGAAGCCGGCGGCGAGTTCCCGATCATGGAGAGAGGCAGCGGCGACGCCCCCATGCCGGACGCGGTCGCGCCGCCACAGCCGCCCCCGCCGCCATCTAGGAGCGCGCAAGGCAAACAGCCGGCGGGTCTGCCCTTGCCGTCGACTGAAGACAAGGTCGTGGCAAGGCTACTCCTTCAAGTCGGCTCGCCAATGCGCCGCCGTCTTGAGAAGGCGACTTCGGCGCCACGCCCCTTGGAGATCGGCACTGCCAGCTCAATGATTCCAGACGCCGAAGCAACGAGCGCCGCGCCCATTGGGTAGGTGCGAGGAGGCGGCACGGGCCCGCTGAACTAGGCGCTTCTGGATGTCCAAACGAAGCTGCGAGCTGAGAGCGACGCCATCCAAAACTGCACCAAGGCGGACCTGGCGTCGCGAGCAGCCATCCGGGTATGCTTTCTCCTTTGTTCCTGTTTTCATGTTCCTCTCTGTGGGGGCGCGTCAACGCACCCACTGGGTGTAGTCCCAGAGTTTTGGGCTGGCTGCTGAGCAGGCGGCCCAGAACTCCAATTGGTGAGTTCCAGGTACTAACCTTTGTGTGAAATACTTGTTGCAGGACTATCACAACCTTCGTGTCACCGCCTTCAACCACAACGTTGAAGAGATGGGCAAGCGGACCGCCGACTTGTCGAAGAGCCGGAGTGAGTCTTTTTTCTTCTTTGCGGGGGCGCGCTGGCGCACCCGCGGGTTGTAGTCCCCGAGATTCAGGCTGATTGCTGAGCAGTCGGGCCAGATCTCCCCGGCGACCTTCTTCGTTGATGACTTAACACCTTCTTTCTTCTTTTTCTTCAGAGGCCAATGCCACTCTTCAACAGCAGCTGAGCGAAGCCAACTTCGCGTTGCGCGCCAAGGGGGAGGAGTGCAGCAAACTCGCCGCAGAGCGCGATCTGCTGGCCGCACAATTGGCAGAGCAGAAGGAGCTGCTTAAGAAGACGCAGCAGGAGGCGGAAGAGGCGGAGGCCGCCCTCCTGGCCGAGTTCGCGAGTGAGCGCTCCTCCTGGACTGACAAGGAGGCAATGCTGGCCTCCGGCTTCCACGAGATCGAGGACCTCGTCGACGGTGAGCTTCTTTGCTTTCCTTCTTCGAGCCGCCGACTATAGGTCAAGTCGACTCCTATTTCTTTGACTTGTTCTTCATTCTTTCCGTCTTGGTAGACTTCTTCCCCGGCCACTCGCAAGCCGCCATTCAAGCTATCGAGGCCGATCGCGAGGAGCAGAGGGCGGATGGCGCGGAGATCGCCGCTGATGCCCCTCGGACCATTGACGAATATATTCTGAGCATTGGGGCTCGCCTGCGGCCGGCCCACCAGATGTTGTGTCGTCTTCAACATATCGGCGCCCGAGCGATCGCCGCCCTGTGGCCAGACGTGCAGGCTCCGCGCACCCCCAGTCGGACTGCCGACTGGCTAGAGGTCGCGGCTGGCCATCTTGAGGCCTGGAAGGGTTCCTCGGCCCGGGCCGGAGCACGCCGAGCCTTGGAATTAGTCAAGGCGTGGTATCCGGGGCTGGACCTAGACCGGTAGGCCACACTCCGGTCAGAGGCCCAGCCGGAGCTGGCAGCCGCGGAAGACGCCCTTGTCAAGCGTGCGGCGGCGATCGCCGAGTACACCGACACCAGCATCTTTGTCCCCGAGCGGGCTAAAGACGGCGGGGAGGTACCGCCGGAGTGGTTTGGGCTGAACCCCGACTACGGCGAGGACTCGGCAGAGGTGATCGGCTCCAGCGTCGAGGAGGAAGACGAGGCGGAGGATGGAAGCGAGACGGAGGCACCGGAAGACGGAGCGGACGGCCAGCCTCAGCTCGACCGCGCCTCCAGCAACGAGCCGTGCCCGCCCGAGCCGACTGCCGCCGGAGGTGATCAAGCCGAGACCGCCTAGCCGGCCGCCCCAACATCCAACACCGCCGTCTGCTCCGATCCTCCAAACCCGTCTGCCGCCCCCTAGGCTGCCACCTTGTCTTTGTTTTATCTGTTCTAATAGTTTTTGAAGAACTTGTTAATTCGCACAATTCCACCCGCGGGGTGTATTTTGAAATTCTGCTCGAAGATTCGGCCAAGGGCCTTTGTTATGTAAATATTCATCTGACTTCTATTTTTTCTTGCTCATTGCTCTTTTGGCTTTTTCCTTTGCCGTCTTCCCTCAGTTGTCGTCTTTGTCAGTCGGACAGCCGCTCTGCGGACTGCTGCTGGATCAAATTCTTCATCACTTTGGGAAGGCAAATACTTAGTCGTTTTTAGAGTTGTTTAACAAGTCGGATAGAAGGCGGCAAGCTGACTATTCAAGAGTCGGTTTGCGAAAAAAGGCTGGAAGCCGGCCTTACGCTATGTTTATGCTTTGAGTCCTTAGCCATTTTTCATGTGGACGCCCATTCTTCCTTACTCCTGCCCACCGGACAGTCGCTCTGCGAGCTGCGGCTTCTGGCAGGAGATGGCTTAGACGCCACACACTACTTGTCCGGCTGCAGGAAGCATTTCATAGCGCAGGATGGCAAGTCCCCAGGCCGACTAGTCGAACCCGGTGCCAAGCGGCATAACAAAGAGTAATATACTCGAAGGCATATTTCTTATCATATAGATAAAAGAGGGCAGTCCCCGAGCTCTTCTCGGGGGGCCCGAAGTCTTGGTACTTTTAATACAAAAGGTAGCGTGATACATATTGCGTTTAACTGTAAAATTTTTGGAGGAGATTTGCATTCCATGGCCGCTCTGTCTCTTTGCCAGAGTCGTCCCTCTTGCGTGCTCGGGGCTTCTAAGCGTCGATCAGGTAGTAGGAGTCGTTGCCCAGCACTTTGCTGATGATGAAGGGGCCTTCCCAAGGCGCCGACAGCTTGTGCTGGCCGGCTGTTCGCTGGATTAGTCGGAGCACGAGGTCGCCCTCCTGGAAAGATCTCGGCCTGACCTTCCTGTTGTAGTATCTGCGCAAGCTCTGCTGGTAGATGCTGGACCGGCTGAGTGCCAACAGCCGCCCCTCTTCCAGCAAGTCGAAGCCGTCTTGTCGTGCTTCTTCTGCTTCTTCCTCGGTGTACATGGTGACTCGCGGGGATTCGAACTCTATGTCCGTTGGGATGACGACTTCAGCACCGTAGATGAGGAAGAAAGGCGTGAAGCCGGTTGACTTGTTTGGAGTCATGCGCAGACTCCAGAGGACGGCTGGCAACTCGTCGAGCCAGCAGCCAGCCGAGCGCTCCAGAGGCTTGATCAGTCGGGGCTTGATGCCGGACAAGATGAGGCCGTTTGCTCGCTCCACCTGGCCGTTTGACTATGGATGGGCGATGGACGCTAGGTCCAGTCGGATGCCCTGTGTCGCACAGAAACGGGCCAAGGCGCCTTTGGCAAAATTCGTGCCGTTGTCGGTGATGATGCTGTGTGGTATGCTGTACCGAATTGTGATGTCGGAGATGAAAGTCACGGCAGTCGGACCATGCAGTTTCTTGATTGGCTTCGCTTCTATCCACTTGGTGAACTTGTCCACCGTGACAAGTAAGTGAGTTAAGCCACCTCGTGCCGTCTTGAATGGTCCCACCATGTCTAGGCCCCAAACTGCGAAAGGCCAGGCAATGGGGATGGTCTTGAGTGCAGAAGCCGGCTGATGCGGCTTAGAGCGGAACTTCTGGCACCCTTTGCATTTTTGGACCAATTCCTTGGCCTCTTCTAAGGTCGTTGGCTAAAAGAAACTGTGTCAGAAAGCTTTGGCGACGAGTGCTCTTGAAGCCGCATGGTGGCCGCACTCGCCTTGATGGATGTCTTTGAGAATTGCCTGGCCTTGCTCTGGCTCTACGCAGTGCTGGTAGACACCAGTGACGCTGCGCCTGACCAGCTCTTTGTTGACTATGGTGTAGGCTGCCGCTCGGTGTTGTACTTGCCGAGCTAAGGTCTCATCAGTCGGCAGCTCTTTGCTCACCAGGAATTTGAGGATGGGATGGGCCCATGAGGGTGCTGCTATTTCTTCGACTGCTAGAACTGGGACTTGGACGAGGGCGGCTGGGCTGGGAGGCGGCGGGCTGGAGTCAACAACCGCTTGCTGGATTAATGAAGTCCCCGGGCCGACTGGCGCAGCCCTTGGGCCGAGTTCTGGAGTCTTCAGTCCGGCCGCTGCAGTCCCCGGGCCGGGTTCTGCAGTCCCTGGGCCGGCCTCGATTGTGGCGGCTTTGGAGCCATCTGCCAAAATCCCCGTACCGTCTGTCGGGGCTCTGGAGTCGGATCCGACTTCTTTGTGGGGAGCCAGCACAAAGATGGAGTCCGATTCTGGTGAAGGCTTGATAGACGGCTTGAGGAGGCGTTGAAGGGCAACGCTGGATGGTATTGCTTGGCGGGTAGAACCGATTCGTGCCAAGGCGTCTGCTTGGTCGTTGTCGTTTCTTGGCACATGGAGGAACTCACACCCCTCGAAATATCCACTGAGTTGATGCACGAGGAAATGGTAACTCGCCATGTTTGCATCTTTGGCGTCCCAGTCGCCAGACGACTGCTGGACCACTAAGTCCGACTTGCCATAACACAGGATCCGGCGAATGCCAAGTTCTTTGGCAAGCCGGAGCCCGTGAATGAGTGCCTCGTACTCGGCGACGTTGTTGGAGGCGGCAAAATGGATTTGCAGTGCGTATTTGAGCTTGTCGCCTTTAGGAAAGTGAGGACAACGCCGGCTCCCAAGCCGGTGCGCATCTTGGAGCCGTCTAAATGCATCCGCCAATGGGTGGAGTCGGGCGCTGGAGGTAGGTACTGGGTCTCGGCCCAGTCAACGAGGAAGTCGTCCAGTGCTTGTGACTTGATGGCGGTGCGGGGCTGGTAGTGGATGGTGTAGGGAGCCAGCTCTATGGCCCATTTGGCCACTCGGCCAGAAGCATCTCGGCTTCCGATGATCTCGGCAAGTGGGGCCGTGTAGACCATAGTGATTGGATGCTCTTGAAAGTAAGGCTTCAATTTCTTGGCGGCAAAGTGCACGCCATAGCACATCTTCTGGTAGTGGGGGTAGTTCTGCTTGGGGGTCGACAGCACTTCGCTCGGGTAATATACCGGTCTCTGGACAGGTAGTGCCTTGCCTTCCTCCTTGCGTTCCACTACAATGACTGTGCTGACTGTCGTGGTTCCAAGTCTGACAGTAGTGTAGGGGGGTAAGTATGGAGAGGCAAGATCTTAGCTATGGCGAAGTTGTAAGAACGCAAGGTTTACGAGTTCAGGCCCTTCTCGGAGGAAGTAATAGCCATACGTCTCGGAGCCCGGAGGCGGTCGACTGGATTATGAGAGTATGAATTACAGGGGTGCGAACCCTTTACACTGAGGAGGGGGTGGCTTATATAGAGTCTGCCAGACCCCTCCAGCCCTCAGTTATGCAGGGTTTTAAGTACATTAAGGTCGGGCGTTACTGGTAACGCCCCTAATAAAGTGCTATGATGACCATAAAATCTACTTAATGACCGACCGTTAGCGTGCGGAGTGAATTTAGGTCTCCTGGCCGTCGGGTGGTTGGATCTTGGTCGAGTGGTTGCTTCTTGGTCGAGTGTCTTCGAGTCCGTCGAGTGAAACACCGCCAAGTCGATTGAAATGTGATTTCTTCTGGAGGTGTCCTTGGGTACGTCAGTTTGGGTAGGTCCATGGCCCTACCCTAGGTACATAGCTTCATCATTAGCCCCTGAATGGATCGAGGTTTGAGTGGGAAAGGGTTTGAGCACATCTCCGACTCATTTTTCATGTCGTGAGCATACCTTGTTTCGGATCAATGGACCAGAGTGATGACAAGAACTTTCTTTCCAGTCGCCTTGATCCATTCTTAGGTTTTGTCGAGTGAGTTCTTATACTTGAAGAGTTCTGAGTGACAGTGCGGAGGAGATCTTCGGTCCGACGAGTTGTTCTGCTGCCCGCGGATTTCGTGGGATCCAAATTTCGGGAAGCGCGCGGGACGGGAGAGGCCGCAGTAAACGGATGGGATAGCGTGGAGCCGCCTCGATCCCCGCACCACCTTTTTCGCCACGTATCATGCACGCGATCGCCACGGGATTTGGCAGGGCCGTTCGGGCCTACTAGTCAGCCACTCGGAAGCAGCCTCATATAAGGTGTTGGGCCGGGGCTCTGTTTCGCATGCCACCATTCTCTCTTTGTTTTCTCCCGATTTCTCCGCCACCCTTGCTCCCGTCTTATCGCCGGATCTCCGCTCGAGCTCGAACTTCCACCATGGGGAAGGACAAGACGGCGACGCTGGAACGCGCGAAGAAGGCAACCGCGAAGGCGAAGGGCAAGCGGACCAACCGGGGCAGATCCTCGTCGAGGTCCGGCCTGCCGGCGGGCTGGATCCAGGGTGACTGGATCCGCTTGGCAATCACGTAGGACGACCTCGACGACCTGGTGGAAGGGGGATTTATCCCCCACAAGTCGGCTCGGCTCCCGGGAGACTAAACTGAGCCGCAGCCCAGAGAGGGTGAGTGCGTCCTCTTAACAACTCACATAGATCATGGGTTCTCGCTGCCTCCCCACCCTTTCTTCCGGGGTTTTTTGAACTTCTTTGGGGCTCAGCTCCACCATTTTACTCCGAATACCATATCTGGCCACTTTCGTGTCTATGTGCGAAAACTTCTTGGGCTGTCGACCGCACTGGGGGCTCTTCAAACATATCTTCACTTGCCGTTCCCAGTCGGTCAAAAAGACCAAGTCAAGTGATGAGAGGACTCGGGTGACCCAGATGTGCGGTGGTCTGGGGATCCAGATGAGGAGCAAAAGTACCTTCCCAGCGATGATCCTTCCTGACTCGGTCCGGGGCTGGCAGTCGACTTGGTTTTACTGCAAGGATTAGATGACCCATGGCCAGTCGACTGGGCTTCCTCCTTTCTCCTTGGCTCGAGTGGAGAAGCCTGCTCCTCTGAAGATAGTTCCATAAGAGAAGGCGCAGGTCAAGGAGCTGGTCGAACGGGTCGTCCAGCTCGTCCGCGATGGAGTGACCGGGATGGATCTGCTGGAGGTCTTTCTCGGTCGACGCATCCAACCCCTTCAGGCGCGTGATCATCCAATGTGGATGTATTTTGGGCTCGAAGATACCACTTGGATCCACCCGGAGGAGGTCAGTGAGGATACCTTGGAGAGCTGGTTGAGAGGAATCATTGGCAACAAAGACAACCCTCGGGGATCCAGGAGGGTGATTCCATTCGACAACTCGCGTCAGCCGGAGCAGGTATGTTTCTGTAAGTAACTTTCCGACTCTCCATGTGATGTCCCATTTGCGGTCGACTGAATGTCTTTTCATTGTTATTTTTTAGGCCCTCATTGAAATGTACTCGATGCCCAATGGAGAGAAAGGGCAAGACTTGGAAGGCGAGGCGAGCGGCGGCGAAAATGGCGAGTGGACTTCTGATGGTGAAGAGGATGGAGAAAGCGAAGACTCAAGCGACGAAGAAGAAGTTGAGTCGCCTCCTCGCAGGGAGAGGCGATCCAAACTTGCCCAAGAACGACCGAGCGTCCATGAAAAGGCGACTGCTCATGCTGGTCAATCTTCGAAGCGTCCTCGGATCTCTTCACCAACCCTGATCGAGAAAGCGCCCAAGCACCCCAAAGTTGCGGAGCCAAAAATCCGGAAGGCGTTGCCGAAGATTAAGATTGACATCCCCGTCGCTTCTGCGTAAGTGTCTTCCTCTGTATACACTCGACGCTCAGCGCCGTTTGTTTTTCTTGTTTTAACCGGACGAACTTTGGAACTGCCAGCGCTGCCACTTCTAGGACCTCAGCTTACAGGGATGATGATGAGGTGATGGAGGATGCGGTCACGTCAAAACTGGGTATGACTCCTGCCATACTGTCTTTATTTTGGTCGATTCAACTGCAAGGTGTACCATTGGGTGATGTGATTTTGAGGATTGAACTTTGCATAGCTCCCAACATTATTGACCTCCCTGATGATTATGAAGAGCCCGAGAGGCCTTTGACAAGGAAAAATAGGCAGGCTCCTACACAATCGAGGCGCCACAGTCGACGCCAAGGACGGAACCAGTTGTTCAGGACACTGGCGATGCCAATCGGGGTTCTGTTACCTTTGTTGTGCCACTGTCGAGTGCTTTGCCCTCTTCGTCGACTGCTCAGGCTCCTGTCGACCCACCTTCAGTTTTTGCGACTCATCATGTCCCAGAGGACAAAGCGAATGCTGCCAAGGAAGCCATACGTCAGGCGGGCATCATGATGGAGAAGATGAGGATGGTGCGGGACGCCAGTCAGGCTGCCTACGACGCCAGCTCAGCCCTCCAAAGCAATTTTCAGGTTAATTGGTCACTGCTTGTTTTGTTAGGATATGTTATCTGAAGACTCTTTTCCGAAAATCTTTGCATCTGTACACCCACTGGGTGCGTCGATTGAAATTTTTGAACCGGTGGGGGCATGCTGAGTGCACCCACTGGGTGTAGTCCCCGAGACTACGGTGGACTGCTGGCAGTCGACTATAGTCATTGTATTTTTTCGAATGTATAAACCAAACTGGTAGTTTGTCTCTTCCACTCGGTCTGGTTGAGTGGGATCAGAACTGGTGGGGGCATGCAAAGTGCACCCACTGGGTGTAGTCCCCGAGACTACGGTGGACTGCTGGCAGTCGACTGTAGTCTGAGTTCTACTTTCTCTCTTTCTGCCTTTTTTTTACTTCCTGGACTCAACTTCGGCGGGCCAGTCGAGTGGGATCAGAACCGGTGGGGGCACACAAAGTGCACCCACTGGGTGTAGTCCCCGAGACTATGGTGGACTGCAGGCAGTCGACCGTAGTCTTAGTATTTATTGCCTTTGTTGTTTTTCACTGTAAAATAACTTCTCCTCTTTGATTGCACAAATCTTGTGATCTAGGAGCTCGCTTTGCTGATTTGGAGAAACAGCAGATCCAACTGAACCTTGACTTGGAGCTAGCCAAGACAGAGCTGCAAAAGGCTAAGGATGGTGCCAATGGTAAGACGAGTTTGTCGACTGGTTTGCCTTGGGCTTGAGTACCCTTCTGCTATTTCTGAATCAAGCACCATTTCTTTGCAGAAAAGCTGAGAGAAGCTCTGGCAAAGAAGGACCAGGATCTGGCTGCTGCCCGAAAGGAAGCTGACGACAGAGTCACTCTGGCCAAATAGAAGCTGGCTTCGGTCGGCCAGTTGGAAGAAGAGAATACCAGGCTGAAGTCTGCTCTGAATGACTCCAACAAGGAGTGCTCGCACTAGAAGAAGGTGAATCTCGTCCAGGGCGGGAAAATGGAAAGCATTGCTCGCAGGAGGGATGATCTAGAGAGCTATCTGAGAAGTCTTGCCAAGAAGTTGTTCATCAAGCTTGAAGGTGCACATTCTGTTCCGACTGATTTTTTTTGTGTCGACTCAGTGTACGAAAATTGACTTATCCTTGGATCGTGAATGCAGAGTTTTGCCAGAACTTTGAAGAGGAGACTAGGCGGATCGAACCAGGTTTGGATCCAATCAACTCTCTCGTGAAAGATGAAACTGCCATGAATCTGCTCCGACTGGAATCTCGCATCGACGGTGCCGTGGACTACTTGGCTCGACTGAAGGTCGCCATGTCACAGATTGACCTGGCACTTTGGCGAGAGGCCACACTCCAAAACAATCTTGAGTCTCTGATGACTCGACTTAACGGAATCCCTGACCGAGTGCAGGAGTGGAAGAAGTCTTCTGCTCGGTGTGGCGCTGATGTGGCTCTGTCTTTGGTTCGTGTCCACTGCAAGGAGGTGCGACAAGATAAGCTGGCCGCAATCAAGGTCGCCAACACCCAAAAGCACGACTTCTAAACTTTTATGGAGACTTTCATTGCTGCCGCCACTCGGATTGCCGATGGCGTCGACCTGGACGAGTTCGTCGAGCCTGCCAGCCCTCCTCCTGCGGACTGAACAAACTTTTATGCCCCACCTTAAATTTGCCTCGAAATGCCGAGTGGTTTTTGTAACCGTTAAACTATTTCGGGATGAATGCCTGAGCACTTTGACCTGTGGTCTGGACCCTTTAGGATTTATCTGAACTCGGTTTATCATTGAATATCTTTATGAATCCCCCGTCGAGTGGAAATAGTTCTTCTTTCGAGACAACTTTTTTGTACTTGTGGCGCAGCTCTGAAGGGGAAGGTAGCAGTCGACCTGCACCTCGTTACTACAGAGCAGGATGGAGTGCATGTTGTATTTGTGGTGAAGCTCTCCAAGGAGGAGGTGGCCGTCGATCTGCAGCTTGTTACTGCAGAGCGGGATGTGTTTCGTACTTAGGCGAGTACCTGACCGCAGCTAAGTCTTCAAACAAGAAAACTTAGGCAAGTACCGGACTGCAGCTAAGCCCCCGAGTGGGAGGACTGCTCTCCACTCGGTAGGATTTTTCAAACTTAGGTGAGTGCCTGGCTGCAGCTAAGTCCTCAAGCGAGAGAACTTAGGCGAGTACTGGACTGCACCTAAGCCTCCGAGTGGGAGGGCTGCTCTCCACTCGGTAGGATTTTTTGTTTTTCAAACTTAGGTGAGTGCCTGACTGCAGTTGAGTCCTCAAGAGAGAGAACTTAGGCGAGTACTGGACTGCAGCTAAGCCCCCGAGTGGGAGGGATGCTCTCCACTTGGTAGGATTTTTTCAAACTTAGGCGAGTGCCTGACTGCAGCTAAGTCCTCAAGCGAGAGAACTTAGGCGAGTACTGGACTACAGCTAAGCCCCCGAGTGGGAGGGCTGCTCTCCACTCGGTAGGATTTTTTCAAACTTAGGCGAGTGCCTGACTGCAGCTAAGTCCTCAAGCGAGAGAACTTAGGCGAGTACTGGACTGCAGCTAAGCCCCCGAGTGGGAGG